>NW_024070188.1:59092891-59338792 GCF_014754425.2 Oryx dammah
CTGCTGCTGCTGCTGCTGCTGCTGCTGCTGCTGCTGCTGCTGCTGCTAAGTCGCTTCAGTCGTGTCCGACTCTGTGTGACCCCATAGACGGCAGCCCACCAGGCTCCCCCGTTCCTGGGATTCTCCAGGCAAGAACACTGGAGTGGGTTGCCATTTCCTTCTCCAAAGCATGAAAGTGAAAGTGAAGTCTCAGTCGTGTCCGACTCTTCGCGACCCCATGGACTGCAGCCTACCAGGCTCCCCTGTCCCTGGGATTCTCCAGGCAAGAACACTGGAGTGGGTTGCCATTTCCTTCTCCAATGCATGAAAGTGAAGAGTGAAAGTGAAGTCGCTCAGTCGTGTCCGACCCTCAGCGACCCCATAGCCTGCAGCCTTTCAGGCTCCTCTGTCCATGGGATTTTCTAGGCAAGAGTACTGGAGTGAAGTGCCATTGCCTTCTCGGCTCCTCTCCTAAACCCCTCTAATTTTGGTCGCTTCCTTATTGGCTATAAGATGGCCATCCATAGCTACGTGGATTACTCACTTCTTGGTTCACTTTCAAGTACTGTGCCCCTCCCACTGTCATCCAAACCTGACCCCTCAACTCTGGGATAATTACATAACACAAAGAGTTTTTAACTAAGAAATATATCAAAACTTTTATCATGATTTGGATTCCTAGTTATGAGAAGTTCAACACCATCTAGCCTTTTAATTTAGCTGACTAATATATACATTACTGTACTATAATTCAACGTTTTACATTTTACATTTTAATGTGATTTGACATCACAAGGGATGTCATGAAGATAATGCAAATTTTTACATATAGTTTCATTTCTTAATTTTATTTTTATTTTTGTGACCACAGGATCTTCGTTCCCTTATCAGGGATCAAAACAGCGCCCCCTGCAGAGGAAGCACAGAATCTTAACCACTGCACTGCCAGGGAAGTCTCTTACCACATAATTTTAGAAATAAATTAAAAAAGAAAAAGGTGAGCTTCTTCAGTTAGAATTCTGGAGTGAAGAATATTTGGGGGTTAAGGAGGCAAATTGCCAGATCTAGGATTTTATTTATGTCCAAAACAAAATGTACTAGTTCTTTCCATTGTTGACATAGTTGGCTCCATGTAACTTTTGGAGCAAATCTCTTTTTGTATAATTATCTTGCAGTTTAGAGTCATTTCGTGGTGGGAAAAAAAGCCAGCTGGTGGCTAGCAAAAATAAAATACCGGGGGTGTTGATAGGAAGACAAAAAAAAAGGATCATAGCATTGATTTTATGAAGCTTACTAAAACAAATTCCAAGGAACTAACTTATTTTATCATATGGGTATCTTAAAATTATCAAATATTCTTGGAAACAAGTAACCATTGGCTGGAATTTGACAAGATTTTGTTATCTGGAGATTTTTCATTGTACATTAAAATACTGAAAAGAGACAATGATACCTAAAATTAACCAATACAAAATGTCTGACTATAACAGAATTTTATAGCTAATGTAATTTCAAACTGCCTCAATCAGGGTTTTATATATATTTGTTGTAATTCATTTTGCCTTTTTATATTGAGCATTATGTTGAAATGGTATGTCTGTAGGCAAGATAGGCCCAATAACCAGAAAAACGAGCTATGTCTCTTGATTTTTATAGTCAATCAATCAGTATTTTTGTTTATGTGACAACAAAGGCTGATTTGGTGTCATTCTTTTTTGTCTAACAATGTCACTAAATCTCCTGAAAAGCTGATTGCTTTAGAAGTCATTCATACATACATATATATATATATATATATATATTCTAAACATCCTTAGAATTGTAGAGTGCTAGATTCAGACAAGACTATAAAGATCTAGCTCTATATCCAATGTGAAAAATCACCCTTCTCCAGTCTCTCCAACAGGTGAGAGGTGCTGGCCTTCTAAAGCAGCCCGTACTGTCTAAACAGGATTAACAGTAAGCAAGTCCACCCTTATATGGAAGATTCTATAGATTGGTCTTTGTATACATATGACAGAAGAGAGAATAAAACTTTTCCTCCTCAACAATGAAACTCTTCTTTCCTCTAGATAAAACACCTTGTGTTCCTGTAGTTTTTCTTCTTCTGACATGATTTTATATCCTCTCACCAAATAACATCTTTTGCTTTTGAAATCATCCTTTCCTAAAGTGGGGTGCCTAGACACGAACTCGGGATTTAGAAACAAGTTTTGAACACTGTGGAATGTTGAGTGGGGTCATCATATCTTCCTTAGCCTAGAAGGTTTGCTACAAAGTTGACCTAAACCCTAGTAGACTTAGGGCAACCCCACCACTCTGCTGACCTACATTGAACTCACTGTTACCTAAAAGCCCTAGGCCATCTTTTCCCACAGCATTTTCAATACAAACTATTTTTTCCAGCTGGTTTTATGAACTCAGGTATAGGGATGTGTATTTATTGTTTATTCCTATCAAAATTCATTTTGTGAGACTGGGCCAATTGATCTAGCTTGTCAAGCTTATTTGGAGCCTGATGTTGTCATCATTAGATGCAGGTACCTTACCTGCCAAACCACTGAAAACAACATTCAGAAGGCAAGGCACCCCAATATGTTAAATTCTAACCCCTAAACCACTCTTGCCGAAGTTTAAATCCTTTCCCAGGTAAGGTAAGATCTCAAATAGGCCATGATTAAACAGTGGACTTATTCTTTATCAACTCACGTCCTTGCTAACTCTTTACTGTAAGCAAGAATAGCATGTCTATCAAAGTAAAAATCACTTAGGGAAGCACAATGGATCAAAGTCCTTTATTATGACCAGTATCTCTTTTGATGGTTTTTTTTTTTTTTTTTTGGTCTTTAGGTAAAAATGTTGATGATGAAATTCAGATTGTGTTTACCAGAGTTGGATTTTTGGCTTTCTTTAATTTCATGTAAAGTGAAGACAATTAAGCAAAGAACAGTGAAAACCCCCTATGAAATAGAAATGAAATCAAGGCAAAATCTCCAAGTCAAGTAGAATTTTTCTGTCTAACAACTTTCAAAATATACTTGCTTGACTATGGGATTTACGCTGTTGTTCATTAGACCCTATGAAATAACAAAAGTAATGTTATTAGTAAAATGTAATGATTACAATAACTTTCCCCAGAAGCAGACACACACTAATCACAGAGAAGTCTTTGCATTTAACTTAAAAGTGTACAATCATCAAAATGCTTGAGCAGCCACATGTGTAGGAGTGGTGAGCCTTGCACATATTTATGAGCTGCCTTAAATCCTTTCTGCAGTGAGGAGGCAAGTAAATAAATGACACAGTTACATATTTAATGAGGAGGGAGAGAAAAGCCAAAATTGGCATGCAGTCATTGCTCTCACAAACCATGTTATTTTCTAAATGTCATATTGAAATGTTTAGATGCCTCCTTTCAGCCAACACCATCAGTGTAGGGGACATGCTATATTTCCAGTGTCATAGATACATAGGACACAGTTAAGTAAAAATACTGTAATGTAATAGATTTTTTTAATGACCTATTGCTCTTAAAGCTTTTAAATAAATGTAAAAATGCCACCTACCATCATCCACAGAGTGATTCCTGAATGTCTTCAGAGGCTATCCCTTCTTGTGTGACTCTGGGAAGAATTCCATGCTACTGAGTCAGTATCTTTCATTTAGTTTAGATAGAATTTGCATGTGATAATACAATTTCATGTTGGAAGTCATTTTATTATTTGACTTTTTGAGAAGAAAAGTCCTTTTCATTAGAGACAATTCTTTGTTCAATAGCTTGTTGTTTTTAACTAAGTGGCAAAAATTAATCTAGTCACAGGATAAGCAGAGACTCATTTGCAGGGCAATCCTATTTTTAATACAGTAAAATCCTGATCTTCTGCCTTTAGGCCCTTTAGCCTCACCTTCTCAGCACTTTTCATGGGGCTTCTAGCCTTACACACTAGTCTTCCATGAAACCCAAATGCATAGCATGGCCAGACTTAGCAGATAAATTGACAGAATGCCCAGTCAAACTTGAGTTTCAGATAAACAACCAAGAATTCACAGTATTAGCATAAGTATATTCCAAATATTATATGGGATATACTTATACTAACACACTCTTGGTTGTTTACCTGAAACTCAAATTGGCTGGCCCTGTACTTCATCTGACCATGCTACAAACACATCTTCTATGTTATTGTTTCCAAGTCATTTTGTGCAGATATTCCCTTCCATCTCAGATGATTTACTGTGCCCTGTCAACATGGGAGACCCAGCTCAACTGGCTTTTCCTCCTTTTCCATAAAATCCTGGTTGACCTCCTCCACTCCAGCCTGAGCAGAGCTGAGCGTTCCCCCCTCTCTGCTAAGACTGTGCCTCAAGCATGACTGCGTCACAAGCTGTATCTCACCGTAGAACTATATACATGTACGCAGATACATCTGTGTGCGTGTGGTGGTGAGGTCTCTGTGGCACGATGTGCTTAACTCATCTGCATCCCTAGTGCTGGAAGACAGAAGAAAGAGAGCTTCTGGGTAAGGTAAGAGCAGAGAGTGGGAGCCAGAGAAAACTGGATTTGAATCTGGCCTCTATAAATGAGACTCTGGATGACATGTTTACTGTCAGGATCTAAAGTTTCTCATCTATGGTTTTTAAAAAATGAAACATCCCCAGCCAGGAAATTACTGAAAATTAAGTGAAGGTGTTTATATGTAAGTGACCTTTCACCAAGCATGTGTGTGTTAATGTCTCAGTCATGTCTGACTCTTTGCAACCTCATGGATTGTAACCCACCAGGCTCCTCTGTCCATGGGATTCTCCAGGCAAGAATGCTGGAATGGGTTGCCATTTCCTCCTCCAGGGGATCTTCCCAACCCAGGATTCGAATCCAGGTCTCCTGCATTGCAGACAGAATCTTTACCATCTGAGCCAGCAGGGAAGCCTTAAGGTCATCTAAAGAGTCATCTAAATAGTTACCTTCTAACCTCACTCTTCTTATTGAACTAAAAAAGTCCTTTCAGAGGTACATTGTTTTTCCTTCCTTCATAATCTAGAAAGAACTTCAATTTCAGTCTTGAGATTAAGTTTTATATTTTGTCTGATTAAGGTCTCATATACTCAACTTTTTATAAGATGTTCTCATTGTTTTGCCCACTTATCCTCAAATTCTGACTGAATGCTTTGTCCTTCTGTAACAGTCAAATAGCACTTCCAGTCGGACCATATAAAACATGTGAAACTCTGCTCCCAAAAGCTTGCAAGGAAAGAGAGTTTCTAAAAATTACTCTTGTCTCATCTGTCTGACTCACATTTATCTAAAAATAAAAGGAAAACTAGGAGAAAAAATAAACGAACAGAGGATAACGTGCAGCCCCATGTTTCTAAGTCAGATAACAAGATAATTTTTCTGCATGCTCTATATTTCACTTTACTTTCCAAAATGACCTTTCCACCCCTGAGTCCTATCACTAGAATATAAATCCATTAATGAGGAATCTTTTCTCCCCCTGTCCTTTTTCATATCAATCTCAGCAGGATGCTAGACTGTTCTTTGAGTTCATTCACTTTATAGCCATTAAAAAGAAAATATGGTCTGGAGACGGCCTGTCTCCAAACGGTTACACACAGGATGAAGAAATAAATGCCTGAGTTTCTAGCTTTCACCTACTACTAATTTTCTGTGCAAAACCCAGGGAAAATTCCAAAACTCATTTTTAAAATCTGTGAAATGGGTGAATCATTTAAAAGTATCTCTTTCACATATGCCATTTTTAGCAGAAAACAAAAGAAAAAGCTCTTAAAACATTAGTGTTTATAGTTAATAATTTTTGAAATCTGCTTGCCTAACTTTGAGCGCCATGGATTAATGCTATGGCTCATTAGATACTCTGAAATGTATTATATTGGTAAAATGTGATGGTTACCATAACTTTTCCCAGAAGTACACACATTCTAATCTACCTTTCAAAGCTAAAGAATCTAGAGGAATCACCGAGGAAAATATGTAGGCAACCTTGGAGAAAATTGACAGACATCCTAGGAGATACACATAGTGAAGTGAAGTTGCTCAGTCATGTCCGACTCTTTGTGACCCCATGGACTGTAGCCTACCAGGCTCCTCCCTCCATGGGATTCTCCAGGCAAGAGTACTGGAGTGGGTTGCCATTTCCTTCTCCAGGGCATCTTCCCAACCCAGGGATTGAACCCAGGTCTCCTACATTCCAGGCAGACACTTTAACCTCTGAGCCACCAGGGAAGCACCAAGGAGGCAGAAAGAGTGCCCCCTGCTAGTCTTTAGCCAGATGTCACTAGGAGATACACATAGGGTGATGTTAAATCACTTAACCCTTTACTTATTCATTCATCAAATGTTTAGTGAGCATATACTATAGGCAAAGTTCTGTGGCAGACTTTCTGAGTTTCATATCCTTGATTTTCTAATGACAATGGGACCATATTAATAAAACGGATAACTCTGGGGTTAATAGCTTAATGTCCCTAAATTAGCCCTCTGATCATTTTATTGATATTAACATTTCACATCTAAGTAAGTTTCTTTCGGTAATGAAAGGAAGAGATCTTGAGATAACAAAACCTTACCATGAAGATCTCATCAGGGTACTGTGAAGATCCCATACAGGTAAGCGTGGTGTGAAGTTTCTGAAACCGTCCTGAATCACCTTACCTGTGAGACATGCTACCACGTAGAATGCACGCGTGATCCACAAAAATATTTTTGTGCTAAAAGGGGTGATCCTAATGAAAATCAAAAAAACAGTCTAGAAGAAGCAAAATATACCTGCTTGAATTTTTTTGTAATAAGCATTTATTGTTTATATTTATAAAAAAATTTCTAAAGAAGAAAAGAAGGGAAGGAAAGAAGTGTACATGATTTGATTTTTTTTTATAATTAATACTCATAGGAGGCTGTGGATGGCAAGACAAAGGTGCACAAACCAGTGCCTTTAACCAGAAGGCTTGGAAAAGCATCCTGATTACTCAACCCAAACCCTTGATATCTGAATCCTGCAGCCATAGAGGTTAGGGTAGGAACTTTGGATCAGCTTCTATCTTCCTCATCGTTCCTCAAGAATTCACTTTGGTTTGTGACACAGAGTACCGGAGAGGAAAAAGAACTCCCTTCAGCTTCAGAAAAACAGCCGAGAGGATTCTCAGAGCTTTCTGCACTGATGGGAAATAATCATTCTTGACCTCTTGTCTCTCCCTCCAGAGGCTCATGGCTTTTTGCAGACACAACTAGAGAGACTGAACAGCTTCTCCCATATTTCCAGGTCATAGGGGCAAGGCTAGAGTTGTTCAGATATTTACTAAATGCCTAATAAGCATAAAACATAGTGCTTGGCATTCTACAAGTCTAAAAAAATAAAAGATATGGTTCCCACTGGAGCAAGAAGAAAATGTACATAAGCAAAAAGTAGAAGACAAATTAGCCGCAAAACAAGAGATTTCACAAGGTTATTGCTAAAGGCAAATGTACACAACAGGAGAGCTCTCTTGACCAATGTATTAAATATACACTGCTTTTAAAAGTGGATTTATCAATGTCTGTCAAATGCATGCAGTGTGCATACACACACACATACACACACACACATATATATACATCAGTTCAGTTCAGTTGCTCAGTCATGTCCAACTCTTTGCGATCCCATGGTCTACAGCATGCCAGGCCTCCCTGTCCATCACCAACTCCCGGAGTCCACCCAAACTCATGTCCATTGATTCGGTAATGCCACCCAACCATCTCATCCTCTGTCATCTCCTTCTCCTCCTGCCTTCAATCTTTCCCAGCATCAAGGTTTTTCCAATGAGTCAGTTCTTTGCATCAGGTGGCCAAATATTGGAGTTTCAGCTTCAGCATCAGTCCTTCCAATGAACACTCAGGACTGATTTCCTTTAGGATGGACTGGTTGGATTTCCTTGCAGTCCAAGGGATTCTCAAAAGTCTTCTCCAACACCACAGTTCAAAAGCGTCAATTCTTTAGTGCTCAGCTTTCTTTATAGTCCAACTCTCACATCCATACATGACTACTGGAAAAACCATAGCCTTGACTAGATGGACTTTTGTTGGCAAAGTAACGTCTCTGCTTTTTAATATGCTGTCTAGATATATGCATATACAATCACTAGTCTGTTAGAATAAAAATTTTTTTAAATCAGAAGTTATGAAAATATACAAAGTTTAAGTGATTATAAAGAGAGCAGAGGTTAAGAAGAGATGGCATTTATTGAGCAATTTGATTGCTCCAATGCTCTGTTAAGTGCTCTAAATGCGTTTGCACAATACTTGCAACAAATGAATGAGATAGATATTATTACCAGTTAATATCTGAGGAAACCAAGATTTAGGTTCTAGTAATTTGTCTGAGATATCACAACTAGTCCCATACTTCTGAAGCACTTGGTGATATGTTAGAAAATTAGTGTATTCTCCATTGCATATATACAACATTAGTCTGTACAACATGAGTGTTTAATCCATGAGTAAGAATGAGAAAAAATGTTTGAAGAAAATGAACCTTGGAAGCAATTTGTAAAGAAAAGCATGTAGACATTTCATTTGTATTTCATAATTAAACTCTACTTGAGTATCTAATATGTGCAAGCCCCTCCTTTTGCTGGTGATAGTGGAAATATGAATGATAGGTATAATTATCTGTCTGCAAGAAGCTAATGATAATCCTGTGTGAGTCATGGAATGGTGAGAAGGTGAAGACAAAGAGACAGACGATGCAATAGGTAGAATGTCCTGCAATGGAGATGTGAACCAAGGGATGTAGAAGAACAGGGTGGACCACATAGTCTGCATTTTGAGTTGGGAATGACTTCACTGAGGAAGTCATAGCTAAACAGGGCTTCAGTAGACTGGCAAAGTTTGCCTGAAAAAAATGGGCAGGTTACACATTTATAACAGGAAAAAAAAAAAAAAAGTAGGTACAAATGCATGAACTTTGTGAGGCCAGGTTTTCTGTATGAGGAAACAAAGCACCTCTGAAGTGGACCAGAGCCAGGAGCTATTGGAGGTGAGGTTAGCCACAACGTGCAGGAAAGTAGGGAATGAGGAAAAGGCAAGTCCAGTGAGGGTGAGAAGAGGGAAAAGGCAGAATGGATAAGAAAATATGGCTGATCATTGGGAACTAAGAGAACTAAATGCTTCTCCTTTTTTAGCTCAGAAAAAGACATCATAATTCACCCCAGTTGTTCAGCCCAGAAACCAAGGTAAAGTGGGTGCCTCCTTCCACTCCCTCATTCCCTACATCTCATCCGTCTCCACAGGCATCAATTCTGCCTTCTAAATCTCCCTCCTGTCCACTCACTTCTCTGCACCCTCAACGCTACTGAACCTTAGCGGGTTTCTGTGTCCTCTTGCCTGGGCTAGTGCAGCAGCCTCATAACTGCCCCAGCAGAGCACCTGTCATTTTCTAGCCAGCATGATCTTTTTAACAACACATATCCTATTATGTCCCATCCAGGGCTTCTCAACCCCCTTGAGGGAAGATTACTGGACTTCACAAAGTCCCCTCCAGCCTCTACTTACTGTTTCCCACCCTGCCTCCCAGCTCCTCCAACTCCTACAAAACTCACACATTCTATGATCTGCTCATGTGGAATTACTTTCTTTTCCTGAGATAGTCATGCCCTCTTTTCTCCAGACTTTGACTCAAGGTGTTTTCTCTGTCTGAAGCATTTTCTGGTTTCTCTTGAGTAACTCCAACTCATTCTATAGCTTTCACCTTACACCTTTTCTGGAAAGCCTTCCAGATCTTCACAATCAGATTAAGCATCCTCCCTTGTTAACTACATAACACATTATTCTTCCTCTTTCCCAGCATGTTTGGTTAGCTGTATTCCAAAATACAGGCTTCCCCAGTGGCTCAGTTGTAAAAAAAAAAAAAAAAGAAAGAAAAAAAAAAATATATATATATATATGCCTGCAATGCAGAAGCCACAGAAGACGTGGACTTGTTCCCTGGATAAGGAAGATCCCCTGGAGGAGGGCATGGCAACACACTCCAGTATTCTTGTCTGGAGAATTCCATGGACAAAGGAGCCCAGCAGGCTACAGTCTGTAGGGTCGCAAAGAGTCAGACATGACTGAAGTGACTTAGCACATAAACTCATTCCGAATAGACCTTAAGTTCCAAAGAGCAGGACTACATCCATCGCATTCATTTTATATCCCTTAGTAGTGGTGCATATTAGACCAGTAAATGAATAACTGAATGAATCTTACTGACTCTGGGACAATACTGAGGGAGGATCAAGGATTGGTATATAGCAGTGGATGAGTCAGTTGAGGTTCAGCTACCAACTCAAAGAGTAAACCACAAGGGCAGCTCAGGTTCAGCCACTATCGATTAAGCAGGTTTCAAGCAAAATCAGGCCTGGGGCTGCCATGGTGTTTTGCCTGCTTGCATTGACTGAATAGTTTAGTGGAAGCCAAGAAACTAAGTGTTCATTCAGAACTGGGAATGTTCTCTTCTCAGCTGGGGTCCAAAATGTGTGAGTAAGAAAGTTGAATCAAGTTGGAGGTAAGAAAGTCAAGAAAGCTACAGGGAAGTGATCTGATTTGGCAGACTGGAGAAATATCAGAAACTGGTTTTTAGTTCTCTACTGTAAAAAATAACTAAAATATAGGACTTTTTTGTTATAAGCAGTGCAATAGACAGCCACTTAAAATTTACTCCATAAAATAATATGTCCTTTGTATTTCAAGATGTAGGAACCCAGATTCATCATCTCCTAAACAGTCTGTTCCCTAATCCTCTACTTCACACCTGGACTTTAATTCTTTCACTATGCTAATCTTTCCTGATGTTCATCAGCGTCCTCATATGGGTTTGAACAAAGAGTAAAATCAAATGACCCATAGCTACATGTCCTTCATAAGGAAAGCAAAAGTTCCCAGATATGGCTTAATAGAAATTCAGGTAGTTCAGTTCTGTCGCTCAGTCGTGTCCGACTCTTTGCGACCCCATGAATCGCAGCACGCCAGGCCTCCCTGTCCACCACCAGCTCCCGGAGTTCACTCAGACTCACGTCCATCGAGTCGGTGATGCCATCCAGCCATCTCATCCTCTGTCGTCCCCCAGCATCCAAGTCTTCCAATGAGTCAACTCTTCGCATGAGGTGGCCAAACTACTGGAGTTTCAGCTTTAGCATTCAGGTAAATACCTGGCTATTTGGAAAGGTCAGGGGCGAGGACAGGAAGTAACACTAGATAACGGAGTGTTGTGGTGCCTGGTAAAGGCATAGGTGCTCTGTTGCGCTTCTGGGTTTGAGATCTGTATCTTTTCCTTGCATTTGGTCTCTGTAGCGGTGTCTGTCTAGAGGTAGGAAAAGCTGGTCATTATCTGGGCTTTAAATTGTGTATAAAGCCTGATAAGACTTTCTGTTTTCGAAGAATAATTTAAGCTTTTCTGAACTTTTTCGGGTAAAAGCACACTTAATCATCATGTGGCGAAGCTGGCAGCTGGCCAAATGCAGGACAATCAAAGAGCTTTCTCTCACAAAGCCCTGAGCCGGATACCTCAGCTTTGGATAAGTACTAGTGGGAGAAATGCAAGGTCCCTGGTTCTGGAAATCTTCAAAACCCTTCTGAGTTAAAGCAGATCTTTCCACCCTTTGGAGTAAAACTAGAGACTGGAGCAGAAAAAGGAGTGAATAGTCCATGAATAATCATTTTTATTTAACAAATAGAGACTATAGAATAGTTTACAATTACAAGCCATAAAGATAATTCTTAAGCAAGAATTTCTTCCCTAATTGATGTGTCTGCATGTCCACTCTCCCCTCCCCCACAAAATAAACCAAACTGTTACTGACTTTGGCAGTTTTATACTAAAATGCAAGGTTATATATAATCTGGGAAAACCTAAGATAAGCACATCCTTCTTAATTGCCTCTTTCTAAGTTATGTTTCTTCAAAGTCCTCATGTTAGAGGCTCAAATTATATTTTCAGGGTATTTATCACGTTTTATGCCTCTAACTCTGCTGTGTTAGACCTCAAGGGGCCCATATTAGAGACGGTGATGGAGACACAGTTTAAGTGAATCCCTTCTTCCATAACAAACTACACTAGCTGCCAACACTCTGATGTTGTCAGCTAGATGGTTTCACTCCTCCATTGATAATTCATCCCTTTGATAGACAATAGTGAAAACTGAGAAAAATCAAGGACTTAGAAATGTGTTCAGTGATAGTCACCAGCTCTAATTCTGCTTTGTTCTTGACTGTAATAAGTCACTTACCTTCCTGTACTTTTTTTCTTCACTTTACAACCAGGAGTTTCACTAAAACGTTCTCAAAATCCCAATCTAAAATTCCAGGTTTCTTGACCTATTTTGAGGTGTCCTATAAAAAACATGGTATGTGTCCTACATGACAAATACTACTGGCTTGCCTTCAGGTTTCATGTTTACTTTGTACTTCTCTTTTGTTCTTTACAATATTCACCTATGATTTAATATTTGCATGTTCTAAGTTTTTAAAAGGTTGATCCACTTGGAACTTTGTAAATGCTACAATTTAATACAAGGCAAAATTACATAAATTTCAAACATTAGTTAACCCAACATTAATAAACATCTAATTAAAAAAAAAAGCTTTAAAGATTTTTGAAACTATTTCCAGAAATACAAAAGAATAAATATTACTAATTACTAAACTTTGAAGAGTTTGATTGAGTTGTGAATAATGTGATAAGATAAACGGAAGAAACAGGAACCAAAATCTTATACTTTTTCTTTTTAACATACTAAGAAATAAGGTTGATTTGGAAAAATAAAATTGGTTGAGTGTCTTACTGTCTTTATTGTTATCTAGTTCTCATGCAGTACATTATCAGATGGCACATTCCACAAATTACTGCAGACATAGAGCAATCCTTTTCTAATCCTTGTGCCCATATATTCCCAAGAATATCAGCATTAAAATGCTACTGCCTTAAGCTCAAATATTAAATTTCCTTTTGGAAAAATACATTTCCTCTCCTCTGCCTCTACTCCTGTTTCCTATGCCGTGTCACAACAAACCCCATTATTCTGAGAACTTCTGATATAGATATTTTCTCTCTTTGTAGCTCATGCTCTGTGGAATAGCCTCCCATCATTCTTCCTTCAGTGAATATTTACTCAGTGCTATTATTGGCAAGTGAACTAAATGGACACAAGCTCTGCCCTCAGTAACTTCACATATTCAAGAAGTTATCCATTCCCTCTAAGCCCTAGTTTCTTCATCTGCAAAGGGGTAACAGTAATTACACATTGAGAGGATTCTGTGAAATAACAATTTTTAAATACTTGGCAAAATGCTTTGGTGAATACCTAACATTCAATAAATATAGTTTATTCCATTCTATTCCCTAAGTACTACAGTAGAAAAAAAAACTCAATAGTTCAATAAAGAAGATAATGTTTGACCCTTGTCTTGAAAAGGATTGTTTCTCAGAGGAAGGAAGATGGAAAATACTTTGGACATTGGGAGCATATAGTCTATATATAAGAAGTTTGAAAGAACATGTCCATGTTCTATTTAAAAACACTATTTAAAGAAAATATTTGCAAATGAAATGACTGATAAGTAGTTAATATCTAAAATATATAAGCACATCATGTAACTCAACAACAAAAAACCCAATTAAAAATGGGTGGAAGGATGGAATAGACACTTTCCCAAAGAGGACATGCAAAAGGCCAACAAACACACAAAAGAATCTTCAACATTGTTAATTATCGGGGAAATGCAAATCAAAACCACAAAGAGATATCACCTCATGCTTTTCAGAATGGCTATCATTAAAAAAAGAATACAAATAACAAATGTTGGCAAGGATGTGGATAAAAGGGAACACCTTTAAACTCTTGGTAGGAATGTGAATTGGTGCAACCACTGTGGAAAACAATACTGCAGTTTCCAAAAAAACTAAAAATAGAACTACCATATGACACAGCAATTCCATTCCAGGCTATATATCCAAAAACCAAAATACTAAATCAAAATGCACCCTAATGTTCATAGCAGCATTATTTACAATTGCCAAGATATGGAATGAACCTAAGCATCCATCAATAGATGAATGGATATAGAAGATGTGGTATATACATATATATGGAAAAAAAAGTGGAAGTGTTAGTCGTTCAGTCATGTCCGACTGTTTGTGATCCCATGGACTATAGCCTGCCAGGCTCCTCTGTCCATGGAATTCTTCAGGCAAGAATACTGGAATGGAGAGCTATTCCTTTCTCCAGGGGAGCTTCCTAACCCAGGGATCAAACTCAGATATCCCACATTGCAGGCAGATTCATTACCATCTGAGCCACCAGGGAAGCCCATATATATATATATACACGTACATACATACATACACATACACAATGGAATACCATTCACCCATAAAGAAATATAAAGTTTTGCTATTTGGAGCAACATGGATGGACTTGGAGGGTATTATGCTAAATGTCAGAGAAGGACAAATACTATATGATATCACTTATATGTGGAATTTTAAAAAACACAACAAACCAAACAAGTGAATATAACAAAAAAGAAGCAGGCTCACAGATACAGAGATAGAGGGTTGGTTACCAGTGAGGAGAGGGAAGGGGAGAAGGGTAATATAGCGGTAGGGGATAAACTATTAGATATAAAATACTCTATAAGCATGTATTATACAACACAGGGAATATAGCCAATATTTTATAATAACTATAAAGGGAGTATAACCTTTAAAAATTGTGAATCACTATTTGTACACCTGTAATTCATATAATATTGTACATCAACTATACTTCATTAAAAAAAATACTTTGTCAAAATTAAAAAAAAAAACCTGAAAACTGTTTATTAAGCTAAAAAGAAAAAGCAGGATACAAAACCAAAAAGCTAGGCTGGTTTAGTGGATTTAATCCTGCAGAAAATAAGGAACTGGCAGGGAGTTTTTGAAAAGAAAATAATAGTTCTACTTGTGTAACAGAAAAACTATTATGGTCTCAATATGGAGAATAGATTGGTGGTCCCAGAGCCTGCAGGGAGTAAAATCAAGCAAGAGAATCCTAAAATCAAATTGGAAAAGATAATATCTGAACTAAAACAGTGGCAATATTGAAAGATGGAAGTTGAATCCAGAAATATTTTAAAGGTAATGTCCACTATACGTGGTTACTAACTGATCCTTGAGGTAAAAGCTGACCCTGAGATTTTCCATTTCATAGCCACGTGGATAGATACATCATCAACTAAAATAAAGACTGCAGAAAAAAAAAGAGTGAGTGTATTGGAGATGCCAGAAGTGAAGAGATGTAGAAAGTTAGAGATTATGGACATGGTTTTAGACAAGGAAAGATCCTGGAGAAAATCAGTTCTACAAGAAGGCAGGGCAAAGGGCAGGGGCCAATACAAAAAATCTGGAAGAAAGGGTATAATAAAAAAGAATAATGCATTGGGAGCCAAGATAACAGAGAGTTTCAAGAAGGAGGAATTAAATATTCATGCCAATATCATAGAGAGGTCAAGTAAGAGAGCTCGGAGAAATCTGGCTCGATCGTCTAACCTTAGGATTGGGGGAGAAGGATAAAGTACAGTCTCCTTTCTGATGGGTTTTAGGAAGGGAGTATAATCAGAGCAAATTCGTGTTTCAGTCTGAAGTTGAGAAGGTGAAAGGAGTACTCTCTACAACTTTCTATAAAGTTTAACAATGTGGGGACGAATTAGAAGATTCAGTATTTCAGTGAAGGGATTGGGAGATGAGCCAGCAGGCAGAGGAGGGGGAAGTCCCCAGACCACCAGGAAAGAACAAGACCAACCTGAATGGAGATAAGAATATGAGAGGATTAATGATGAGGGGACTCTGATTTCTTTTTATCTTTATCTGAAGTGAAATAATTGTCAGCACTTCAAATTCCTTTCTGATATCACATTAACGTAATAACTTAATACTCTGGACGTTCTGCAAGTCCTCCCTGTATGTGAAGGCACTATGCCAATTTAAGCAACAGTGATGCCAACCACCATAATGAGAAAGTACAGTATCACTGTTGCAAAACTGCAAGAACCTTTTCCATTCAAGTTAAAAGCCGCTAGTTCCCCTGTAAGCTTCTCAAGTGTCACCTCTGTATTTAATGACAGTCCTGATATGCTTCATAGATAGCTGTTTATGGTGGACCCTAGTCATTTTCCCAGCAAGGAAAACTCAAATCTATGTTCTTCTTATTTAGCTGCTTATCTCTGTAAAACACATATAGAACTGTTACTAGCCAAGCCAAGACATTCTCCTAAAGGAGCTGCCTGAAACCCCATCATCACCACAGAAGAAAAACTGGCAAGAGTCTAGGTGTGCCACTTGTAGTTATTCAATAAACTAAGGAAAGGGGATTGGGTGAACCACATGTCTAAATCAAAAGATAAAGTTCTGAAAATTGTTTCTGTCACTGGATATGCCTTGTTGAGAGCCCTGTTTTCTTTTGCCAAGATGTCAAGTCTAATATTTTACAGCCAGCTTTTTTCAGCAGTCTTGTGGTTAGAAGAGAAGATGGACTGCTATTCTGACCACATTTGGATTAGATGCAGAAATAATTTAATCATTCTGGCATATAAGACATTGTTCAAATGAGCAGTTTACCCTGCTGTCAGATTAGTAAATAAACAGACTGTCAAGGTAATTTGTTGATATGCTTACCCTAATATGGTAGATATAACATGTGATCCCCAAATTACTTCACATTTCTCTTACCAAAAGGTGAGGTCTATGTCTCATCCCCTTGAAACCAGAAAGACTTATGATTGCTTCAGCCAATAGAATAAGGTGTAAGTGATGTGAACTTCAAGGCTAAGTCAGAAAAGGGCACAGAGCTTCTGTCCAGCCCTCTTGAGATACTCTCTGGAAGAAGCCAACAACCATGAAAATTGTCAATTTCTACCATGCTGGAAAGGCCATGTCAAAAGTCCCAGCTGAGCTGCGAGTGAATGAAGGACATCAATTGCTAGCCATACAAGTAATGCATCTTGGACATCCATCCCAACTAGGCTTCCAGACAACTGTATCCCCCACTGATATCTGGCAATACCTACATGAGAGACCCCAAGCAAGAACTGACCCTCTAAGCCCTTTCTGAATTACTGAACCACAAAACTGTGAGCAAGACAAAAAGGATATTTTTTTAAGCTTCTGAATGTAGGAGGTAGTTTGTTATATAGGAGTGGCAACTAAAACAGAATTGTTACCTGGAAGTGAGATACTGCTGAAAACAGCATGACATGACATTGAAGTTGCTCAGAAGAGTCCGATTCTTTGCGACCCCATGGACTGTAGCCCACCAGGCTCCTCCGTCCATGGAATTTTCCAGGCAAGAGTACTGGAGTGGGTTGCCATTTCCTTCTCCAGGAGATCTTCCTGACCCAGGGATCGAACCCGGGTCTCCCGCATGGTAGGCAGATGCTTTACCGTCTGAGCCACCAGCAAGATCCTAAAACATGTGCAATAACTTTGGGACTGGGGACCAGATGGTGCTTAAAAGCTGAAAGGGCCTTGAGGAAAACACTATCAAAAGTGCAATGGTCAGGACTTCCCTGGTGGTCTAGTGGTTAAAAAAGAATCTGCCTGCCAGTGCAAGGGAAACAGGTTCAATCTCTGGTCTGGAAAGACCCCAAATGCTGCAGAGCCACCAAATCCATGAGCAACAGCCACTGAAGCCTGTGTGCCTGGAGCCTTCACAACAAAAGAAGCCCCCGCAACAGGAAAGAAAGTCTTCACACTGCACTGAAGACTCAGAACGCTCAAAAGTAAATAAATGTTGTGGCTTTTTTTTAAAGTCCAATGGTCCTTGTCAGTGAGAGCTTAAGGATAATTGAGAAAAATGTTGTTGAAAACTGGAGGAAAGGAGATCCTTATTCTGTAGTGGAAAAGTTTGGCAAAATTATTGCTTGAGATAACATGGAAATAGAAATGTACCTCATCAAACAATAGATCTGCCTAAAGAGATCTTCAGGTAGAATGCAAAAAAAAAAAAAAAGCCCACTGGTTTATTTATGGCATGGATAAAGCAAGATAAACCAAAGAAGAAAATTGTCCATTTCCAGAGTTATGTAGAGAAAATATAAAAGAGCCAAGGCATGATGGACTTCAAAATAAAACTGTTTCCAATCTCTTCCTGTAGAGGATTCTTAAAGTGAAAAGTGTCTTAGGATACATGCCAAATAAACAGAAATGTGGTCTCCCGGTAAATACAAAGCTTATGTGTAGATATAATTTCAGAATTAATTCAGATGGTGCCTCAGAGACATTTTCGGACAACAAAAGATCTTCTAAGTATCTTAAGGTTTCAGAGAATGAATGATGAGTATTAACACATAGCAGGCTTGTCAGGAGCTCAAGGTAGTGAAAGTGTTACCTGGAAGAGATTTGTGAGTGTCACTTTTATCTAAAGGAATAGATTTTAAATTTGTACACAAGAAGCTTCTAGAGTTCTAAATGAAGTGTATCAACTTGCACATTAACAGTGCCAAATGAAGGGAAGACTTTGGGAAAACTATTCAGCTGCACCTTGGGCCATCTCTAATGGAAAGTAAGGATTAATCACAGGTTGGAACCAAGATTCTCAGGACAACAGCAAATCCACAGAGAAACGGTAGTCCCAGTAGAAACAACAGTCCCCGGAAACAGTACTGATCCCTAATTTGAAAACCAGCCATACTGCCCAGCTGTATTTCAGATGTATAAACCAGTGAGTGCTATACCTTCTGTTTTCCCCCTTTTTGCATGGGAGTGTCTGGCAGTGATCCAAAGTCTATCCCACAATTTTATATTAAGTGTGTGGGAGCAGGCAGCTTGTTTTTTAGGTTACAGATCTTCAGATTGAGAGGAATGGTATTTTCAGGGCTGAACCCAAGAAACTGTTATCTCAAGAAACTCTTCCCTCTAGAGTTGCTTTAGGTAACAAGATTCTGGATATCAACAAGCCTGAACTAGATGTTATATTGGAATGAAACATAAGCAGGGGAAATGAGGGTTGATCCTGAGAGGGAATAAATTATTTTGTATGTAGAAGAAATGAAAATAACTTGGGACCAGAGTACACATAGTGGTTGTTTAAAACATGGCTCCAAAGATTGACATTCCTTCCATCAAGAGGTGATATCTACGTAGGTGGACTTACGACTGTTTCAACCAGTACAGTACAACAGAAGTGATGCTATGCAACTTCTAAGCCTGGATCAGGAAATCCCATGCAACTTCTGCCTGGTGTCCTGTATGTATGTGTCTGTATATTATATGTATATATGTATGTAATTATTAAGGACAGATAAAACTAGCTAGTTAATATGGCTACTCTGCACATGGTTGGCAGGAGTTTAATAAGTAAGGTTAATGTGGGATCTTCCCAGGTAGCATTAATGGTAAAGAAGCTGCCTGGCAATGCAGGAGATGAAAGAGATGCAGGTTCGATCCCTGGGGATGATTCCCTGAAGGAGGGCATGGCAACCCACTCCTGTCTGGAGAATCCCATGGACAGAGAAGCCTGGCTGGCTACAGTCTATTGGGTCACAAAGAGTTGGAAATGACTGAAGTGACTTAGCACGCAATGTGGGGGAAGAAGTTTGGGAGGAAAAGAAACCAAGGGAAAAAAAGAAAAAGAAAGGAAAGACTGCATCAGGAACATTTATGAATTTATAAAAAAAATACATATGTGTTTATGTAAGTTTGATTATTCATGTGTGTGTATGTATACAAACATTTTTTATATTGGGACACAAGGACAATAGACCAAGGATGACAGTATTATGAATGGCTACCAGCAAGATTAAGAGAGAGGAACATATAGGGCAAGGTGAGCCTTAGTAAAACAGAGAAGGTACAGAGCCACCAAAGAAGGTACAGGTATGAGACTGGCCAATCTCAGGAGAAACCACAGTCCAGGGAACAAATGCTAATGGAGTGGTGGTGAACTGAAGGATGCATCAACACAGTGGGTCAAAGTGAACACACAGAAGCAATGGGAATCAGAAGACTACAGATACTAGAGAATGATAGGGATACTGGGCAAAAGCAAGACAGAGAATAAGGAATAAGAACACCTAAAATAATAGAAAAGACAAAGCAGGCACAAGATTCATAGTGCAAGCAAGATGTCTGGGAAGGAAATATCATGGGCTGTGAGCCACAAAAAGACCTCGATAGAAAGACCTTATCTTCCCAAGGGGCTTCCAGATCACATTATTTGTGGATTACTTTGTGCCAGCAGGTTTTACGATAAATATGCTGCTGCTGCTAAGTCGCCTCAGTCGTGTCCAACTCTGTGCGACCCCATAGACGGCAGCCCACCAGGCTCCCCCGTCCCTGGGATTCTCCAGACAAGAACACTGGAGTGGGTTGCCATTTCCTTCTCTAATGCATGAAAGTGAAAAATGAAAGTGAAGTCGCTCAGTCATGTCCGACTAGTAGCAACCCCATGGACTGCAGCCTACCAGGATCCTCTGTCCATGGGATTTTCCAGGCAAGAGTACTGGAGTGGGGTGCCATTGCCTTCTCCGATAAATATAATTGTGTTTAATTAGTGGCAGAAGGACTGATGCTGAAGCTGAAGCTCCAATACTTAGGTCACCTGTTACGAAGAACAGACTCATTAGAAAAGACCCTGATGCTGGGAAAGATTGAAGGCAGGAGGAGAAGGGAATGACAGAAGATGAGATGGTTGGATGGCATCACTGACTACAATGGACACGAGTTTGACCAAGCTCTGGGAGTTGGTGATGGACAGGGAAGCCTGGCATGCTGCAGTCCTTGGGGGTCACAAAGAGTTGGACATGACTGAGTGACTGAACTGAACTGAACTGAATTAGTGGCCAGCCTAAGAACTAGAAACTCAAAGACTATTAGAATGAGACGAGTTACTGTGAATAAAATCAGATTTTTCCAAAATTTTTAAGCCTTTTAGAAGAGCTTTGAATGCCTTTCCAGAGGCACAAACTAGGTTCTGACCATCTGCTCACAAAATTGACAGTAAGAGAGGTTGTTAACTATTTTTCTTTGGAAATTTCATATTGACTTTTGCCCACTTTTGCTGATTTAAGCTGTTCTCACTACTTTCTAAGCAGCTTGAATTTCTTTCTCTAGAGATAAATTTCTCTATACATTATGGGTTTACCTGGTGGCTCAGACAATAAAGAATCTGCCTGCAATTCAGGAGACCCAAGTTTGATCCCTGGGTTGGGAAGATCCTTCTGGAGAAGGGAATGGATACCCACTCCAATATTCTTGCCTGGAGAATTCCATGGACAGAGGGGCCTGGAGAGATACAGTCCATGGGGTCACAAAGAGTTGGACATGACTGAGCGACCTTTACTTCACATACATTTATACTTATTATATAATACATTTTGGAATCATGAATATCTCAATAAGTACTTATTGGTTCATATGTGAACTGACTTAATCCTTAAGGTAAAAATTGTAAATATAGTAAAGTTTGCATCAATCAAAAATTTCTCTTCCCAAATGTGTCTCTAATATGTATCATCCAAAAAATTATTTTAGAATTGCTTCTCTACACTAGAGAAAACAGTAAAACTTGGTGAAATAAAGTAGAGGGTCAAATTGATTAAGGAAACCATATTCAAATAATTTCAGCAAATTTCATTCAAACAGAAGCACAACTAGCCTAGATAAAGATCTAATTATTTTGACTGCATTGTCCTCTTCTATTCCACCATAGAAAAATATATTTTCACATAATTTTATATTATATGTTAATTGCCTTCAACAATCATGAAATCTCGTGCCAATAAATTAATAAAGCCTCTCCTAAAAAATGAATGAGAAAATAAGGAGCTCAAATTTTTGTTCTTTATTCCATTCTGAATGTTTTGTTTTTAAGGTAAATTTCTGCTATTTTAGTATAATATAAAACTTTTAAAATAACTTTAAAAAGTTAACCATAGCAGGAATAACATTACCAATGGTTTAACTTCAATACCTTGCTTTCTCTTAAAAAAGCGAAAATTTAAAAGTTCTTTTCAGTGAAATTGTATTAATAAGAGATTAATAGCCTTTGCTATCCAGACAGTATTCAATGACACATCCATTGCCACAGTTTGATTTTCAACTTTTGAATAAGAAGTCTTGCCATAAAGGCAGGCCATTCATCAAAATGACAGCTCTTCATATACACTTTAGTCATGTGTTGAAATCACCTATCATGTCTTTTTTCTTATTATTTAAGTGTAATATTCCCTTCACCCTCAAACCCACGTAGGAAACATTTTCAATGGAACATTTAGGGCATTTTTTTTCTATTGAAAATTTCTTATGGGTTTTCTTTTTAGTTCTGGCTTTTCAATGTTAAAAAGAAAAAAATCTGTACATGAGTTCATGTCAAAATTTGGGTGCCCAAATTCAAAATTCGAATGAAAAAAAGATTCAAACCTCACACTTGAAATTCCAAATGCTTAAAAAATTATTGAAGATGAAAAATATTTTTCATCACTGGAGAGTTTATTTTTAAGCCTTTTTCAGCTGTACCAAGTTAGATCCCAAGCCAATTTGGACAAAACTAAAGTCTGAAAGAGAATGGGAAAAAATCAGTAATTCAAAGTCATTTCAAAGTTGGACATGTGAACTAGCATGACTCAAGATAGGGTGAGAAAAATATCCAAAATGTCCAGGGCCTTACAAGTCTTAAATTTTTGATCTTAGCAAATCCTAACGGTTTACATTTGATTTTAAAATATAAGTACATTGAAGATTTCTAGACTCATATCTGATATAAAACTACTTTTTTCAGCTATTAAATTGGATCATATACTACATTTTCACCTTTGGAAAACTAAAATAGATTTGTATATTTGACCCAAAGTTTCTTTATAATTCACTTTCTACTAATATGGGGTGAAATGTAGACAGATAAAGAATATTATTCAAGTGAGGAGTGTCTGAAAATAACATCTATATTAACTCTGACTGGTGTTTGCAGTTATATCAACCAGGTATGAATTTAAGTGTTTAAACAATACCACTTATACTGAGTCATAAAAAAACATTGGATTTTTGACACTGTTTCTCAATCTCAAATACAGGGAACAGAGTATAACATAACATTTATTTTTATTGTACTTTTTACCTGTAGTATGGTGTCCTAAAGCCCATGACCAGAATAATAAACAACTCTGTTGGGAGCTAAAGATATAAGTTTAAACCTAGAACAAATATACACTGCTGCTGCTGCTACGGCGCTTCAGTCATGTCCTACTCTGTGCGACCCCATAGACGGCAGCCCACCAGGCTCCCCCGTCCCTGGGATTCTCCAGGCAAGAACACTGGAGTGGGTTGTCATTTCCTTCTCTAATGCATGAAAGTGAAAAGTGAAAGTGAAAGTGAAGTCGTGTCTGACTCTTAGCAACCCCGTGGACTGCAGCCTACCAGGCTCCTCCATCCATGAGATTTTCCAGGCAAGAGTACTGGAGTGGGGTGCCATTGCCTTCTCCCAAATATACACTACTATATATAAAATAGATAAACAGCAAGGACCTACTGTGTAGGACAGAGAGCTACATTCAATAACTTGTAATAGCTAATAATAGAAAAGAATGTGAAAAAGAATATATGTGTATATATGTATGTATAATTGAATCATTTTGCTGTACACTTGAAATTAACACATTGTAAATTAACTATGTTTCCATTTAAAAAAAATAAAAGGAAAAAAAGAAAGAAAAAAAGTAGATACCTGGAGAGGAGAAGGAAGGTGACGGAAAGTGACTTAATAACTATGGAATTTATTGTTGTAAAGAAAATATTCTAAATTTGACTGTAGTGCTGACTGCATAATTCTGTGACTATACTGAAAACTGGGGCCTGGCAATGCAGGAGATGTGAGTTCAATCCCTGGGTCGGGAAGATCACCTGGCGAAGGAAACAGCCACCCACTCCAATATTCTTGCCTGGGAAATACCATGAACATAGGAGATGGCGGGCTATAGTCCATAGGGTCACAAAAAAGTCGGACATGACTTAGCAACTAAACAACAGTACTAAACACTACTGAATTTCACACCTTATATGGGTGAACTTTATTATATGCAAATTATATCTGAATAAAGTAGATACACAATTTTTTTGTATCTAAATTTATTTTTCTCATGGAAAAAAAAAAACCCTAGAAGAAAAAAATAGGAAAGTAATGCCTAGTAGAAATATTTACAAAGAAATCACACTTTTTAATGAGATATTATACAGGCAAGTAATAAATTTAAGAACAATATGTGTTTTCACTAAAGCAATTAGATGGAATTTGTGGCTTGCTGAATGTCAGAATTTATAATGTATCAAACCACTCTTATGCACACTGTGGGAAATCGTAAGACATAAAAGATAAGATCCTTTCCTGCAAAAAAAACTCTACGATCTGTTTGGGAAAGGAGCATATACGTTCATGATAAACTGAACTACTTAGTTTGCCCATACTCACTTCTTGTTCACAGGGGATTCGAGACAGGAAGATTTGGCTACTAATAAATAAATTTTAACTTTTATGTATATTTCATTCCCCCAAAGGATTTAAGAAAGAGACAGTTAATACCAGAACAAATAGGTATAATATAGATAAGAAATCATACAAGGGAAAATGCTATACATTTCAAATGAAAGAAACACGCGAGATGAACAGAATACCTTTGAGCTATTGAGCCAAGTAACACCCCATGATAACAATTAGCACTTTACATTCATTACATCATTAATCTTCTCATGAGCCACAAGCATAACGGAGCTTATCATTATCCATGCTCTACAAATGAAGGTAAAAGAAGCTCAAAAGAGATGAGTGGCTCCGCCAGAATCTCAACACAGATTGTCTTCTAGGTCCAAACTCAACCTCTCAGTGTTAAACAAGCTGCTGCACAATCAGATCTTAAATATTTTATCTCATCTGATTCACCTGGCCTTCAGGTGTTCAGAATTTCTATTACTTCTCCTCCTAGGAGAGTGCTAGCTCTAGGAAGCGACTCTCCAAATAAAAGCAATTTTTTTTTCAACAATCACTGGCACGAACAGTGCCAAGCCATTCTGGAAATCAGATGGGCATTTTATGTCTGTTAGAAAAAATAAAACCAGTCTTAATACTAGTCACTGTCAAGTCACATCACATTTTGAATATTTTTTCAATAATAGGCAAAACTATATATGAGAGCGGCTGCCTTTCTTTGAAAGAAAATTATGTTGTCACTGTTACCTAAAGATATTAATTATCCAAGTGGATTTGTTTCCCACTCTGATACAGGCCACAAGGAAGTCTCCCAGGCCTTGACTATAACCAAGGTTATCCATGACCGTGGGAAAAGTTGTCAGTTCTGGGGATTTCATTTTTATGAGAGAACTGATGTATGCACATTTATTTCAAGTCAAGTTAAAGATTCCTTTTAAGGATTCTGGATTTATTCTTTCCATCTCTGAGACTATGAACTCATTTTTTGTATTCGGAAAAATGTGAAATATCCCATGTCAAACTAGATATTTTCTTCTCTAGCTTTCTTTTATAATAACTGAATATCATGAGTAATTCAGTGTTCTTATGATATAATTAAAATATTACAGACAGTCACAGTAAAATGCTTTCCTAATTAACAGTGATACCTGACAGCAGACTCGCCTAGAAATTAGAATAAAGTTTTTCACCGAAAATATCATCTAAGGGTGAAATCTAGGCTTCATTTTATTCTTTTTTTATTGTGAAAACTTACATTTAAAAGGCTAAAAGTACAAAGAGTAATATAACTAACTCACTTCAAAAGCCAAACAACTGTGTTTCTATTTTCTGGAACAACATGAGAAATTTAATAAAACTGACCTAGAAATTTTTTGGGCCTGAGGATTATAATTGGGGCAAGCTGGGTATTTTTCTACTACTTTGATTTTTTTTAAGGCTATTACTTTACTCAAATTTTTAAAATTTTCTTCCAGCGTCGATTTTGACATTTTATATGTCTATAATTTTTCAAATTTATCAGCATATGATCTTTATAAGTTCTTATTATATTTTCATGTTTATTTTATCTATGGTTATTTGTCCTCTGTTTAATGGCATATTCTCTCTCTCTTTTTCCGCCCCCCCAAACACTTTTGTCAAGGTTTGATTTCTTTTAGTGATCTTTTGGTAATATTAGACTTATTATTCTGCCGTTTATTGATAGCCTGTTCTCTATTTTCTTAACATTGACATGTGTCTTTAGCGTATTTTTCTTCTTTGTTTACTTTTTGAAGGAATTATTTAAGAAAGCAAAAAGAATAATAGGGCTTCCCAGATGGCTCAGTGGTAAAAAATCTGCCTGCCAATGCAGGGAATGCAAGAGACCTGGGTTCAATCCCTGGGTTGGGAAGATCCCCTGGAGGAGGAAATGGCAACTCACTCCAGTACTCTTGCCTGGAAAATTCCATGGACAGAGCAGCCTAGTGGGCTATAGCCCACAAGGTCGCAAAGAGTCAGACAAGACCGAAGGACTGAGCGCACACACACACACACACACACACACACACACACACACATACAAAGAACAATAATATGCCCACATTGTTAAATACTGCTCAGCTTAGGAGAGTGAACTTCACTAACAGAGTTCAGAACCCTATATACTCTTCCTCCTCAAGGACATCTCCTCTGCACCCGATGTCAGAGCTCAATACTATTCTGAATTTCATGTGCTTCCTTCCCTTGCATTGCTTTATACCATTACTATATACACAAGTATCCCTAAGCAATGTATAGCACTATCTTGCCTACCTGTAAAGTTTATATAAATATCTAAGTATATGCTTATATTTATATTATATGTGTTCAGTCACTCTGTTGTGTCCAAATCTTTGAGACCTCATGTACTATATGTAACCCACCAGGCTCCTCTGTCCATGGGATTTTCCAGGCAAAAATACTGAAGTGGGTTGCCATTTCCTTTTCCAGGGGATCTTCCTGACCCAGGGATCAAACCCGAGTCTCTTGCATTTCCTGCATTGGCAGATGTATTCTTTACCACTGAGCCACCGGGAAAGACCCTGTAGTTATGTAAGTGTGAATATATATGCATGTATAACCAAGCAAATAGATAGATAGATGCTTTTGTGCTCAACCTTCTCTGTGGGATTCATCTATTTTTCATGAAATCACCTCCCAAATACACTTCACTGGAATTTCTACCTCAATATCTGCTGTTGGAAAACCCAAACTATGACACTAATGTATTCAAAGTTTTTTTTACATTGTTTTCATGATCAGGTGTTTAATATTTTAATACTTCTTCATATTTTAAAAAGGTGTTCCCTTTTCACCTCTTAGTATGAAGAATTAAACCAAGAGATGCTTTAATGTTTAATAATCCTTTTATTCCTGTAAAAATCCAGTTAAAGTTGATCTAATTTTTTATTTAGTTTGGTAATATTCTGTTCACTATTTTACATCAATGATCATAAGTGAGATTGGCCCATAGTTTTCATTTCTAATACTTTTTTATCTGATCTAAGTAACAAGGTTATAATAGTTACATTTTAAAAATATGTAATTTCTTAGGGGGTTCTCTCAGATTTTCCAGAAAAATTGGAGTAAAAATGAAGTTATGTTTCTTGACTCTTTAAATTA
Source organism: Oryx dammah (assembly GCF_014754425.2). Taxonomy (NCBI): domain Eukaryota; kingdom Metazoa; phylum Chordata; class Mammalia; order Artiodactyla; family Bovidae; genus Oryx; species Oryx dammah. Next base: position 59,120,492 of record NW_024070188.1, read on the forward strand.
AATTACATCTGAAACAATCTAGAACAGGGTTTTTTGTGAGTAAATTTCTAATATGGATTAAATGTATTTAACAGATGGAGGAAAATTCAGTCATACTATTTCTTCTTGAAGCTATTGTTACCATAAAGTATAGTTTTTCTGAAAAAAATTGCATTTTATCTAAGTTCTCATGTGTTTTGGAAACATTTATTTCATATTTTTATCTTTCTAGTCTCAGTAGTATCTATAGTTGTCTTCTTTTTATTTCTAATATTGTTTATTTGTACTTTTTCATCTTTTCTTGGAGCCTAAAAATGTCTATTTTATTAGTTTTTTCAAAAAGTGAACTTTTGCCTTAGTTGATTCTCTCTACCGTATATTTGTTTTCCATTTGATTAATTTCCACTCTTATCTTTATAGTTTCCTTCCTTCTACTTTCTTTGTGTTTATTTTGTTGTTCTTCTAACTTCTTAAGTCACTTAGCTCATTTATTTTCAACTTTATTCTTTTCTCCATAAGCATTTGGAGCTATAAATTCACTATAAAGTATGCTGCAGTTATATCTCACAATTTGAACTTATATTTGTTATTGTTCAACTTTCTGAGTTATTTAGAAAGCCTTTTTAAGTTAATTGTCAAAGGTATGAATTTTTGTACATTGCTATTTATTATTGATTTCTAACTTATTGGAAAATGGTCTAGATGATAAAAATTCTAAGAAATTATATCTTAAGATGGGATTAGTTTGACAACTCTTCATATGTGATTGAGACTAAGATATACTCTCTCATCTGGGGTTATTTATCATTCATGTCAAGCTTGTTAATGATTTTCACTTCACAACAATCCCCTTTATGCCTGATAACTTTTTTGCCTCAAAGACTATTTGACTAACATAGCATGTATTTATTTATCTACCTACCTATCTAGCTATCATTTTCTTGGTAAATATATCTTTTCCTATTCTTTGTTTACTTTTGATTACTTTTTACTCTTATTTTAGATGTTGCTTTTCATCCCATTTGACAATACATGAATTTTACCTGTTAAATCTATTGAATTTATAGTAGTTAATATGATGAAAAATCTGGGTTTGTTTCTTCATTTTGTGCTATGTCTTCTGATTGTGCAATAGTTGTCTTTTTTCTTCTTCTGGATTTTTTTGGTCTGATAAATTTTTATCTCTTTACTGCAGTGCATCAGCATGATATATTTAAATGTTGAATTTTTTTAGTATATCCCATTGAGAATGTCCTGATGATGCACATCTTTCATTAAATATGATCCATTTCATTCTTGGAAAGTTAACTTGGCATGTTTTGCTTGAATATTGCCTTTCCATTATTCTATTTCTGGAACTCTAATGAGATATCTTTTAGAACTTCCTCTCCTACACTCCAAGAATCTTTACGAACCTTAATATTTCCTGGAGTATTTTTCTCTTGATTGCATTCTGGATAATTTCTTCAAGTCCTTCTGTTTCTCTCTCCAATATCCAAAGGAAGAAAAACACTCAGAGTAGGAGTCCAGCATTTAAGTGACTGTTCCTCTAGGGACATCAGGCAGTTCTGAAGTGAGACCACCAGAAGTCTGAGAAGCAGAAGAGAGGTCTTAATACTTTTGCAGAGTGTGAGATAAAAATTGAAGTTCAGGGCTACCAAAGAGGGAGAGAAGAGAGCATTGATAAACCCTTGAGGTTTGGCATTGGAACTATTCAAGGCTATATTCTAGGAGGAAAGGTGAACCACAAGTTGAATTGTTCTTATAGCTTCAAAGTATCTAAATTCATAACTGAGACTGAGCTAATTTTAAATTACAAGTGCCTGGCCTCCTCAACCTGCAGAAACAAATGTAAATCCACTCTGAAGAAGGAAAGCATTGTTGTAGGTCCTGAGATTTTCTAGTTTCTTACTAGGAAGTCCATCATCCCTAGCATTCCGGAGTGAAGGTTTTGGGCCTGATTACTGATATCCTGATACAGTCATGGAGCGATAATTAGGAAAGTCATAGAACAGAAGAAGGGATCAACTGAAACATACATTGAGGTTTTGTTAGGCATTTTGATGAACTACGCTGTCTTCCACAGCTTTTTTGTATTAAAAGAAAAAAATGACTACACTCAAACTGACTGATTTGCCACAGCCACTATTAATTATTCTGTGACAGATTTAAGTGATTCTATGAAGGAAACAAGGATACTTCTTGTTCAATATTAAGTGTTAGGGACATGTGATGACATCTGTGGTCTGTCACAGACTGGGAGTTAAGAGATGTGGGTTTTCTCAGTTATGTTTCTGTCACACACTACAACCTGGCTCGAGCCCATAATGTACTTTCTTGGCACCAGGGCAATGTGCCATCACTGTATTTGGAAAATTAATAGATTTGTAGATTCACAACTAAGAGATAAGATGGAAAGCTCTCTAAGGGGGGATTTATAATATGGAGAAGCAGATTCATTGTTATAATATTATTCTGTGATTTCACATTGCTTTCATAATATAAACTGTGGAAGGTAAATTTGCCAAGTTCTTCTAGCATGGCAAAGTAGTCAGCTGTTATATTTTTAGTTAAATCCAAACCTGATTAGTAATCGGAACTACCTGAGAAGTTTCTTAGGCTAATGTTCTGGGACGACTCTTAGTTTATGCTTTAAATATCCTCCACTCTAGGTAGAAACCTCCCAAGTTGTTCATCCACCTTACTTTGTTTCCTTCCCTACCCTTTCCACAATCTGTCCTTAGATTTTAGTTAGTTGTTCTTTTTTTTTTTTTTTACATCTTACTTTGTGGCTGCACCATGTAGCATGTGGGATCCTAGTTACCCAACCAGGGATGGGAACTGGTGCCCCCTGCATTGGAAGCACAGAGTCTTAACCACTAGGCCACCAGAGATGTCTTTACATTCAGTTTCCTCTAGTGGACAATAAGGCCCATGGAGACAGAGATTTTGGCAGCTATCTTCTCCATCCTGCTCATAACAGTTACTCCAAGGCCTAAAAACTAGTAAGTGTTCAATAAATCTGTGAAGGAATGAAAGTATGAAGAAATAAACCAGAAGAACTCTCTACAGTGTTATAGGAATCTTTATTTGTAAAGAGTTCCAGAAACAGTTTCGATGTATATTCCTTGACAAACACACTACCCTGGTTTATGACAAAGGAGATAAATGGTTGATGAAGTGGGGGCAGGGCCAGCTCCATGGGCATTTAACTCATGCAGTCACACAGGGCCAACTCAGAAGGGCCTCCCTCTCTCCCTGCCCACCCTTGAGACCCAAGGCTCTGCAGCTGCTGTCTTAAAGGTCTCAATCATTTTCTCTTTCAATTTGTGCTTCATAAGTAAAGTCCAGTGGGACAATGGAGGGTGAGCCAGAAGCTTGGAGCCAGGCAGTCCTGCTTCCTCCTCCCTTTCTCCACTGCCACCTGAGTAGGGGTTGTCAGCTGCCCATGCCTCCCACCCTCACTCTGCCCCTGCCCAGCAACTGTGACCACCCTTGCCCCACATGGAGCAACATGGAGCATGAATTAGGAAGGGGTAGCTTCTGGGTGCCTATACGGATTCACTTTTGCACTTTTGCCCAGAAAGTTTGGAGTTAAATATCAAAGAAACCATGACAGGTTGAGAAAGACCATGGAAAAAAGGAGAATATGTTTTACCTGCTTTTTGAACAAGGAACCTGGCATTTTTCATTTGCACAGGGCCCCACAAATTTTATAGCCAACCCTGAGAGAATGGGATATTCGTGCAACTAAAGGAAGCATGTGTACTGGAAAGCTGAGAGACAGGTTTACCTCCTTAAAGGCAAGTTGCTAGGAAACTAAGGCACGTTACCACCCAGTAGATGCTTCCACCAGTAGGTGCTTTGCTGTCTTTTGCTCTGAACAAAAAGAATTTTCCATAATTGACACAATGACCTCTTTTTCCCTAAATTATATTTTCTTGAGGGAAACATGACATCAACTAAAAAAACTAAGCTTAAAAAAACTTAACTACTTTTTATTGAAAAATACATTTTGTGTATTTGAAGAATTATACAAAAACACCTTACACATGAACCCTTAATATTTTCCACTTTTATTCTTTAGTTCTTTTACTTCAAACTCACATTTTTCCCTCTTCAACAGTACATGAACCATGAAATTCCAGATGTTCAAGCTGGATTTAGAAAAGGCAGAGGAACCAGAGATCAAATTGCCAACATCCATTGGATCATCAAAAAAAGCAAGAGAGTTCCAGAAAAACATCTACTTCTGCTTTATTGACTATGCCAAAGCCTTTGGCTATGTGGATCACCACAAAGTGTGGAAAATTCTGAAAGAGATGGGAATACCAGACCACCTGATCTGCCTCCTGAGAAATCTGTATGCAGGTCAAGAAACAACAGGTAGAACTGGACATGGAACAACAGACTGATTCCAAGTTGGGAAAGGAGTACGTCAAGGCTGTATATTGTCACCTTGCTTATTTAACTTATATGCAGAGTACATAATGCAAAATGCCAGGCTGGATGAAGCATAAGCTGGAATCAAGATTACCAGGAGAAATATCAATAACCTCATATATGTAGATGACAATACTCTTATGGCAGAACGCAAAGAAGAACTAAAGAGCCTCTTGGTAAAAGTGAAAGAGGAGAGTGAAAAAGTTGGCTTAAAAGTCAACATTCAGAAAACTAAGATCATGGCATCCGGTCCCAGAACTTCATGGCAAATAGATGGGGAAACAATGGAAACAGTGACAGACTTACTTTGGGGGGCTCCAAAATCACTGCAGATGGTGACTGAAGCCATGAAATTAAAAGATGCTTGCTCCTTGCAAGAAAAGCTATGACCAACCTAGACATCCTATTAAAAAGCAGACATTACTTTGCTGACAAAGGTCCGTCTAGTCAAAGCTTTGGTTTTTGTAATAGTCATGTATGGATGTGAGAGTTGTACCACAAAGAAAGCTGAGCGCCAAAGAATTGATGCTTTTGAACTGTGGTGCTGGAGAAGACTCTTGAGAGTCCCTTGGACAGCAGAGAGATCCAACCAGTCAATCCTAAAGGAAATCAGTCCTGAATATTCATTGGAAGGACTGATGCTGAAGCTGCAACTACAATACTTTGGCCACCCGATGCAAAGAACTGACTCACTGGAAAGACCTTGATGCTTGGAAAGATTGAAAGTGGGAGGAGAAGGGGACGACAGAGGATGAGATGGTTGGATGGCATCACTGACTCTATGGACACGAGTTTGAGTAAGCTCTGGAGTTGGTGATGGACAGGGAAGCCTGGCATGCTGCAGGCCATGGGGTCACAAAGAGTCAAACACAACTGAGTGACTGAACTGAAACAGGAAAACCTCCTTCAATACCTAAAGCCTTTATTACCAAAACTTGTGTTAGACAGAGTTCCAGTGGCTCCCAGATTGCTCTGACATCCCTGTTGTTGTCTGACTTCTTAAGTAGGTGCCCAAAGACTTTTCTTCCTCTAGGGGGCTCCTATTTTCCCTCCAGGTCACTTCACAGAAATCTCAAGTGCTGAAATGTCATTGGAGAAATTTGAGTCCTCCAAGAAATGGTCCATTTAAAACCAGGTGCAGCGATAGCCAAGAAGTTGTCTGGAAATGTTGAGCCACTGAGTTAAACAAAGAAATCTGTTCAGAGCTGAGGCACCATACCTACCAACTAGAAACACCAGTAATTTTTCTAGACTGTGCCCCAGCCCTTACTTCATGGCTTGTGTGACTTGACCAATATTCTACCAAGGTTCCACATTTTGGGAGTCTATTTGCTGTCAACCTCTCATGCCTTTCATATCCAAGGACCTATTTATCTGGGGAAGGACCAACTTTATTCCTATTACTGGCTCTGTATTAGGAATGAACTCCCTTTCTCTTTCCTCCACCCCTGTCCTATTAGAAATTCTCTTGTTCACCAAACCCCAGCTAGAATGCCTAATTCAACCTCCTGCCCTCTGTATATATGCCTGTGTGTACATCAGAAGCACTCATCAGTCAATTACTGTCCAATGCAGGCCACTTGCCCAACACTAGCATTACTGGAATTCATGACTACCCCTTGAGCCCCACAAGATGGGTGTGACTTCCCCTCATCAAAGAGAATCAGAGCTTAGAAGCACAATCTTTCAACTGTTTGATTTCAAAATGTATGAACTTTTGTTAGATTTTAGAAATAGTGCTCCTGTAGACAGACAAAAGCATAAAGAGGTTCAAAATCCTGAACTGGAAGGATGCTTTGAAATAGATTTGGTGACTCTCACTGGTCACGCTCAGTCAGGGAGAATGACATCTCATCACACTGGGATAAAGCCCACCTGAGGGACCAGCCCAAGACAGTTTTTGTGAACCAAGTGGGTAGGCCATGTCCTTGCTGATCCATCCTTGCCTTTGGCTCTAGCACAAGCAAAATTCCAAACCAGAATCCCAATTTACCATAGCCATCTCAATATATATTTTCTGTGTTCTTCTCAGGACAACGTTTAATTGCTGCAAGTGAAAGTGGCTACAGAGAAGAGAAGAAGCAACTACAGGGAAAATTCCTATTTATAGTTTGGATATGAAGAACATTCACCAGGCCCTTCACTGATAAGCACTAGTCCTTTAAAAGAAGAATGCCAATTCTTAGCATTGCTATATGGAGAACTCTTGTGGCCCTGCCCAATACTTCTGATCCTGTCCACACTAAGCTCTTTACTTTCTTTACTTGTAGATGCCCAGTGATCTCCATCATCCAGACTCAATCTTTAAATCAGGGATTTTTGAACTGAGGTTTCTGAAGTTTTATAAATTCTTTGGACTTGTATATGTCTCTGTTTGTATGTGCATTTTTTAAAGGAGTTTCGATGGATTTCACTAGATTTTTAAAGGGTGCTCATGATTCAAGATGTTAACTCTTCATCTTAGTTGATTTGTGGCTTTATCGACTAAGATGTGAGACATGAGGACATTTTAGACCAAGGCCATTCTCACAGTCTTAGAAGATCCTGGCCAAAGGCTGCCAATTGAAGTTAGATCTTATAATTCATGAGCCCCAAGACTATAACTTGTTATCAAAAACCACAAGGAGACAATCATCCGAGACAGTGGTTTTCAGAATGTGTATCACAGTAGCTAGGATTCCATGGAATGCCTCAGAATTTTGGGTAGGAGGTAATCAAGAGATTGAGCTCCATATCTAGCTGCAAATCCGCTAATTCCTTTGTTATGTGCTTTATATGTTGCAGTTATGATTCAATCCTACTTTAAAATTTTTTATGAGAAAAATAAGGTATGAGGCTTTCTTTTGAAGTTTGAAAGTTACGACTCGAGGATGTCACATCTCCTTTTTTATCACTGATTCTCAGGATCTGATGTTTGGGACAAGATAACTTCAACAGGATGTGATGCACCCAGACACTGGGTGCAATTACTAAATACTACTACCCATATATATACCATTTCCATTCACATTAGTAAATAAATTTTACTAACTGTCATGCTAACTGCAGTCATTTGGAGGAGGCTTCCTGGGAGACATTCTTGAAGAGGATTCTGAGCCAGGCTGGGTCAGGTTTAATGATGTCCCATGGAAGGTATTGAGCCATGGTCTCAAAGAAGGTATTGAGCATCTGAGGCTCCTATCCTAGATTATATGGGAGGGGGAATAGCTAGCCTATACGTGTCTCACACAAAATATAATTTCCAAATGTTTATTTTGTCCCCATGGAAATGCAGACTTCAACTCTTAACCATTTTTATTGATTTGATAACCTCTAAACTTTAGAGATTTCACCCCTCCCACCTCTTCCTTTGCTGCTTTGTCAGACTTGACTTTGGACCAATAGTGGCCAACTCTATCGGTAAACATTAAGAAATAACTTGAAGGGAGAAACACCCTGACTTCCAGCTCCGAACACACAGGAGGAGCATTAGCTCATAAAAGGGGAACAATAGAGTCTAAATTACCACATTAGTTATTAACTCTTCCTCAGTCTTCTAGTGTGACAAGCACTAGGGAAACCACTCCTGACTTCCTCTGGCTGTTGGATGATTTCACTGCATAGTCATCTTTTCTTTCCATAACTCTTATCTCAGTTTATAAATGGTATGTGTGTGTGTGTGTTTGTGTGTGCATGCACTTATGTGATTAAATTCTCTCTCCCACTAGACCATGAGTTCCAGAAAAGTCTACTTTTGCTCATCACTTTATTCTCAAGTTGTTGCTTATAAAACATCTGTCACATTTATTCTACCCTAAGATGTGTTACTGTTACTACTTGCCAAAATTGAATCTTACAAAGTGAAAGAACAGACCTAGAAGGGGAGAAGATGACAAAAGAGACAGGAAAATGAAAGTAGTTGCTTCATCTGAGAACCTTAGCCACCACCTCAAGCATGACTTTTGGATCAAAAAGGATTTCTACGGATGCAGCTGAGAGAGCCCAGGCCATTCCATTTTAAAACCAGCACCGAACATCCAGTTTTGTTGTCTCTCCTAGGAGAACTCCTACCTGCAGCTCTGACCTTTGACTGGCACCAGTTGAGTGTTTATACCTTCAACTTTCCTGATAGCCTTTCTGTCTTCCTCTGAGCTGCAGAAATATTCTTCAGACTTTTCAAGTCTCCTCATCCCTTGGTCCAGTGTCATTCTGTTGGAGTTATGGAATGGAAGGTCTGAAGTCAGGCTGTGAAAGATGTAAGAAATACCAAGAGCACGGTATCCCAGATGCCAAAAGAAGATGTATTTTAAGAAGGAAAGAGCACTGCAAACATAACAATGGATGGACATTTTATTGAAAGAGATCAAAATAACAACTAAAATTAAGTAAATAACAAGGTCAAATGGTGATAAGGGCTACGAAGAGAATGAAACTAGTGGTGGTGGGGGGGGAAGAATGATGGGAAAGAAGGATGGTGATATTTTAAATTATGCCATCAGGGAGGCTCTCTTTGAAGGGGTGGTGTCTGAACAGAGACCTCCATTATGTGAAGGAGTGAGAGAAGGGTATTCCACACTGAGGTAATAGCTGAGTAAAGGCTCAACTGGTAACAGGAATGTCAAGAAGGCAAGTTGTCTTGGTTCAAGTGGAAAGAATCCAGGAGAAAAAGTGGGGAGAGTTTTTCAGGGGCCAGATAGTAAACAATAATGAATTTTATTCCAAATGAGAAAGAAGAGAAATTGACCATTGGGATGGTACAAGGGAAGCAGGAAGCCTGATTAAGAGACTAGGATGGGAGTCCAGACATGGCATGACTGTCATTCATTCCAGAAAGGGTTGAAGCAGGTCAAATTCAAGATATATTAGGAAGGCAGACCTAACAACATTTGCTAATGGATTGGGTGTAAAGCGTAGAGGAAAGAGAGAAACCTACCATGATTCTTAGTTTGAAGACCTGAGTAAAATGTTATGCTACTGATTCAGTTGGAGAAGATTCTTGTTCAGGGTGAAAGTGAAGTCTCTCACTCGTGTCCAACTCTTTGCAATCCTATGGACTATAGCCTACCAGGCTTCTCAGTCCATGGGATTTTCCAGGCAAGAGTACCAGAGTGGGTTGTCTTTTCCTTCTCCAGGGGATCTTCCCGACCCAGGGATCAAATCCTCTGAGCCACTAGGAAAGCCCTGTTCAGAGTGGAAATACCAAAAAAAAAATTCTAAAAACAAGAATTCTAAAAAATTTGGACATGTTACATCTAATAGGCATTTAAGATGCCTATTAGATATCCAAGTGGGACCTTAAAATAACCAGTTAGATATACAAGTTGTAGCTGAAGAATATAAACTCAAGCCTACTGAAGGTATTGTAAACTATGACCCAGAAGGTTAGCTAGGAAGATAGTGTAAATAGAAGAAAAAAAAAAAAAAGAAGAGGGCTAAGGCTTGGAACAGAAAGCAGGCCAACATCTAGAGGTCAGATGGACGGAAAGCAACTAGTAGAGGGGAAGGAGCAGTGAGGTTACAAATACCAAGAAAGTGGTGTCTCGGGTACTGAAAGAAAAAAGGGTCCGAAGAACAGAATCATTAACAGTGTCTAATGTGGCGAAAGCACAAGGAGTAAGCGGATGAGAGATAGTGCAGAGAACTGGCCATTGGGCTGGCAAGTTGGAAGCCAGTGGGTTCCATTAACAAAAACAGTTTCTCTGGAAATAGAAACCCATTCTCTATTCCAGAGAATGGGGTGAAAATCCCTAGCATTGAAGTGGGTTCAAAATATTAAGGATATATTGAGTACACATGAGGCATTTGAGGGCTTTTATTAAAGAGCAAAGAAACGGGCTAGAACTGGGTGTGGGATCAAGGGAGGGTTTAGTTTGATTAAGTCAGACTTGAAGCCTGCGGAATAATCTAGCTTGAAAAGATAAAATAATGATGTAGGAGAGAAGAGATAACAGTTGCTGGAGAAGGGATGAGACCAGAGGACTTCCAGGGGTACAGAGCTCATCAAAGTAACAGGAGGGCAGTTGACGTCCAAGCACACGTAAAGGCTGGTCAGTCTGATGGTGGAAAATGAGGTAATTCTCCTCTGAGGGCTTCTATTTTCTCAGTGAAATAGTAAGTGAAGTCACCAGCTGATAGGGAAGAATGGGAAGGTGGAGTTGACAGTTTGATGACAGAGGAGATGATATAAATTTGCCTTCTTGGAGAGGAGGAAAGCAAATACCTCAGGGAAATCCAGCAGGCCTCATTAAAATCATTTTCACTACTTCCTTTCACTGCTCATGGCCAATCCTGAACACAGATATCTCACTTCTTTTAAAAACACGACTATTAAAGAAAATATACTGAATTATTTTTTAAAACTGAGATGTGCTTTTCGTGACTCAGTTTATTCACTTGTACCATGAGTACTGAGAACTTGAGTGTATTCACTTGTACCATGAGTATTGAGAACTTGCTTCTTCCCACCTTATGAAAGGGTAGACTGCTAATAAGAATAGCAAATGTAAACTCCTTTGAAAGGAATATTGTATCCTATGTGTTAAAGAGATGGGGCAAACCAAATGCTCACCTGCAAGAAGAATATCCTTGCTCTTTTGAGTGGAATTGACGAGAGATACGAAGTGGACAAAGTAAAGCAATCTCTTTGATATTAACACCAATGTATTACATTTTTAGGTTTCATATTTCTAGCTTCACACTTAGAGAAGTTTCTCTAATGAGTTATGCCACAACTTGATTCCCAGATGGTGACATTATTGTTAAAAAGAAAATGTAACCTGAAACAACTTAAAGAACTCCAGAAAACCCAAATTAAACTCACGCACTATGTTTTGTCAGCCTTTGGGGGCTCTCCAAGAGTTGTAATGCAGCAGTAACATTATCAAATTTAGTTCGAATCAAAAATACATTTTATGGCACTGAAACATGTTTAATATCATATGTGAAACGAACCACCAGTCCAGGTTCGATGATACAGAATGCTCGGGGCTGGTGCACTGGGATGACCCAGAGGGATGGTATGGGGCGGGAGGTAGGAGGGGGGTTCAGGATGGGGAACACATGTACACTCGTGGTGGATTCATGTTGATGTATGGCAAAACCAATACAATATTATAAAGTAATTAGCCTCCAATTAAAATAAATAAATTTATATTTAAAAAAATTTTACACAGCCCCCCCCCAAAAGAAATACATTTGAACACATAGAACCATTGAACAAAATACAGTGGGCAAGACTTCCCTGGTGGTCCAATTGTTAAGAATTCACCTGCCAAAGCAGGGGACATAGGTTAGTTCCTCGGTCCAGGAAGATTCCATATGCCACCAAGCCAATGCACCACGACTACTGAGCCCATGCTTTAGGGCCCATAAGTCACAACTGCTGAAGCTCACAAGCCCTAAAGCCTGTGCTCCTGCAGCAAAAGAAGCCACCGCAACGAGATGCCCATACACCGCAACGAGACGCCCATGCACTGCAACTAGAGACGAGGCCCCTCTCACTACAACTAGAAAAAACCTGTGCACAGCAATGAAGACCAGCGCAGCCTTTCCTCTCCCTCCCAAAAAAATACTGTGGGCAATGTGATTAATACCTTTTACATTCTTTTACTTGTATTTAGTTTTGAAGGGGTGAAATAAACCAGTATCCATTATATCAGTGAAGACATACGAAAAAGTAGTCTTTAGAAGAACTCTGCTTGATTTAAATTATAGACAGGATATTGTTTTGTTAGGAAATAAAAAACAACTTGAGGTAAGGAACAATTATGAAGATAGTAGGTAATCAAAAGGCTCATAAATGTGTTCTGAGTTATTTGTAAATGTTTTGTTTATTTGTCTGATCCCTCTGTAACTTAGCAGTATTGTATGAGGAAATGGCCAAAATTCCTAGAAGCTATTTCACAGTCACATAGCCTGAAGTTAGTAAATTCTACAGTCCCCTTGGCAAACTCTCCATGTTCTCCCTTTGGAAATGTGATAAACTTGTTTATTCAATTTGTCAGTTTTCCGTTTCTGAGTTTCTTCATTGAATCTGTTATCTTCTTTATGTAACCAAGCTGTCCCAAGGACTATGTGGCCACAGTTACAAACAGAAATTAAGGATATGAGTAATAACAAAGAAAAATAGTTTGGAAAAAATGGCGGCCAGAGGAACTAGAATGTTCAGCTGAGCTGGGAGGTGTTTGCTATGACTGAACTGTTCCTGAGAATCAGTGTGGGGATGGCGAAAGCAGCAAGGGAGGAAAGGCTTTTTTCTATATTAATTCTCTCCGAATTTGCTATTTTTTTCCTTTGGTTTTACTTTGGGAGTAGAATGTCAAAGAACAATACGGTATATACATTTTATTTCTTATCTTAAAAAAACTTAAGTAAGGGACTTCCCTGGCAGTCCAGTGGTCAAGACTTTGCCTTCCAGTGCAGAGGGTACAGGTTTGATTTCTGGTCAGAGAGCTAAGATCCCACATGCCTCACAGCCAAAAAACCAAAACATAAAACAAGAAATACTGTGACTTTAAAATGGTTCATGTTTCTTAAACATCTTTAAATAAAAAACTTGAGGAAAATAAATATTTTTTTCAAAAAAAAAACCCCCAATAATTTGTATAACACAAGGTTTTATTAATTGTAAATGCGATGGGGCAGTTATTTCAGCTTTAAATCATACTGAATAATACTAAATGTGTCTTCCAAATTGACTTTAAGACATGAAGTGTGTCTTCTCTATCTCTGTGAAAAGATAGGAGTTTTTCCTCTGCACGGAGTGTCGCACATTCAGGTGCTGGGATATGAAGGTTTGAGACAGGACTGGCTGGAAAGCCCTTCAGATCCAGTTCTCTTGGTCTCCTGAGAGATAACGACCTTGTGAACAGCAGCTAGCACAGACAAGAGGAGTCCAGGGAAGCCAGACTCTCTTTACTCCGCTTACACTGGGAGAGACCATGAGTGGACTGGCGGTGGTAGTGGTGACTATCAGTTATTGTAGAATTTTTCTTCAGTAAGCAATGAGGATATCACTAGAAGGACCAAAACCACTGTGTTTCAGTGACAGTCAGAAATGGGACTTCTAAGCTCTCCTGTTCTCTCACTAGGACAACAATATGTAGACAAGCCCATTGTTTAGTTGCTAAGTCATATTCAACTCTTTTGTGACCCTGTGGATTGTAACCTACCAGGCTCCTCTGTCCATGGTATTTCTCAGGTAAGAATACTGGAGTAGGTTGCCATTTCTTCCTCCATGGTATTGTCCAGATAGGCCCATAGAACTGTAGAAAACTCCTAGGGAGTATCCTGGAGTTACCACTGGAAGAGGAACCCAAGGAAAGAGGGGTAGCCTTAGTGCTCACAGTCATTTAATTTAAATGCTATATGCTTCAAGGTGAGATAAGATATGTCAGTTGCATTTGTTACTTTAGAAAAACAGGGAAAATTAATTCTTTCATTAAAGAATCAGTAACTGTTTAGTAAATAAATCCTGTCTAAATTTTGTAATACATCAGAAAAGAGTGATCAAGAAGAAACCCAACCTTTGAATGATGGTATTAAACAGATTTCCCTCTTTCCTCTGAAGGAAAAGCATAATTCTTCCTACATTATGATCACTGAGGCCTTTTGAATTGAATGAAATCGTGCTGAGCTTTTAAAGAAATTGTTGAAATATGTTGAATTATTCCTAATTAATCTTCTTCATTTTAAAAACAATCAGTCATCTCCTTTGATGAAGATCTTATTGGATAAACCTTGTAATTCTCTAAGATAATACTTTTTATGGTGTTAAAGTTAATCTGTACATTTAAATTTATATACAATCCTGGAGCTCAAAATAGATTCATTAAATGTATATATTTTCAAAATAGATGCATTAAATGTATATAGTTTCTCAATTATAAAATTCAGATACATAAATTAGAAAAAAATATTTGGATTATTTCCAAAGGATAATAATTAATGTGAAGTTCAGCATTTTAGGAAACATTTTCACATACATGATCTCATTTGTTATTCATTACAACCTCATGAGTTGAGAATTTCCCTATTTGATAAATAAATTAACAGACTCCAAGAAGATAATTAACTTCAACATCAGTAAGAGGCTAAGATGTGAGTCCTCTGCATCTAAATTCTCTGTCTTTCCCACTGTAATGCATGGTCTGACATAACATAATACTGTCATAACTGATGGCAGCCTGTGTGTGCTATTTCCTCTAAGTTTACAGATGACTTAGTTTTCACAATGATGGTCCTGTTTTGCTTGTATTTTTAGTAGAGAAGGAAGCTCTTTTCAATCAGTTATTTAAAAAAATTATAAGTTGTTTGCAACTCAATCAGAGGAATCAAGATCCACAGAGTTTGAATCTTATATTTGTTTTTTCAGTTGATATGGTAACTGTTCACTTTATTTATTACATTTCTCTTTGGCCTCTTTGACAGTGATGTTCTTGAGATGAGAAACTGTCTTCTTCCTCATTTTATTTCCAGATCCTACCGTAATACAGAGACATAGGCAGCACTTACAAATTTCAAACGGCAGACGCATGGGTGTATGGGTGAATAGGTAGAAAAAAGGATAGAAAGGAAAATGGAGATGTATATATGTATATGGATATAAGGATGGAAGGTTGGTTGGGTAAATATTACAATTTTTCAGTTACAATGAGATATACAATGGCCTAGTGAAATTCCTGTCAGTGAGCATCAGAATGAGTACATCCCTATTTCCCCTCAACACTCCTTGTGTCTATTTAGCAAAATTTACACAGAAGCTTGATAGGGAGTATTAGGGAAATCCTTCCTTATATCTCTAAGCTTTCCCAGCCTCAGAACCAAGCTGAAAAGAATGAGAAAAGGAAAGGTTCAAACCAAAACCATTCAATGAATACCAGCCCCAGGCATGATTACAAAGATATAATGCAGTCCTGAACTTCCAAGCAAATGTCTAGGTCAGCAATAAAAAAACTTTTGTGGTGCGTTTTCAAACCTCATATTTAACTGTTTTCATTATTACTTCTAGTTTCTATTAATTGCCCTATGATATGCTTAATATTTTATAGGTTCTTATTTACTCCTCATTTCTACTCACTAGGTTCAATATTATTAGCACTATTTTACAGATGAATAAACTGGAAGCTTGTGGAGATTATATTACATGTGCCAGACCAACAATGGCAAGTAATACAGTCTCACTGTGAAAACAACTCCGAAGTTCATGTTATTTCCACTACACCATATCATTTGGCCTCTTCCTTTTCATGGATGTTTAGCATATTTCAACACATGCAAGAAGCTGCTAGAAATGAAGAGCCACAGTAAACAAATTAAGTTCCTGTCAATAGGGAGCATATGATCCAACATGGGAGAGAAGGAGCATACACACAGGATGGTTCAAAGCAGACAATGAAGTAAGCCAACCAAAAGCAGAATGCATCCAGAGAGTCAGAAATGACCCCTGGTTAGTGTGGCCAGAGAAGAGTTCCTGAAAGGGACAGTATCTATACTCGTGCTCAAAGAAATGGGTTTTCTAGAAAAAAAAATAGGGGTATTCCAGTCAGCGAAAAAACCCAATGAAGAAAATCAGGGTAGAACAAAGCATATTAGATCATCCCAAGTAGCCCAGTTTGGATAAAGTACACAGTGTATCTTTTGAACTAGTTGTCTTTCTCTCTGTAGAACATTTTTTTGTTGGTGATGGTGGTTCAGACTTAGAAGTTCTGTCCCCATCTCTGAAATTTGTGGACATGTACGTTGTTGTCACAATGTATGAAAGATTCTCCTGGCATTTAGTGAATGGGCTCAATGAGGCTAAATGTTCCGTAATTCTTGGAACACTGTGATGCAACAAAAAATTGTCCCTTCCCCAAAGGCCAATGTTGTTTGCAATGAGAAATATGGGAAAGAGTAACAGAAGGAAAGGTTGGAGTGAGATGGTTCTGGATCACAGTAAGCTTTGCATACAAGGCTACAGAGTTCAGTATGATAGACAAGTATGAACCAATGAACTCCTTAAGCAGGAAGTAACGACATCAATGCTTTTGGAAGACTAACATAGGAAGGACTCACAGGATAAACTGGAAGTGGAGGAGACTGGTGAGAATGTTATAAATTGGCAGGTGCCTACCAATGCTTCATGAAGCACTAGAGGCTTGGGGCTTCTCAAATCCCCAAGAGATTATAGCAGATTAGAAAGAAAGCCCTTCTTTTGACGCCTTTATGCAAATTACAAAAAAGCTCCCCTTCCTCTAGGTTGGGCTTCCCTTGTTGCTCAGCTGGTAAAGAATCCGCCTGTAATGCGGATAGACCTGGGTTTGATCCCTGGGTGAGGAAGATCCCCTGGAGAAGGGAAAGGCTACCCACTCCAGTATTCTGGCCTGGAGAATACCATGGACTGTATAGTCCATGGGGTTGCAAAGAGTCGGACACGACTGAGTGACTTTCACTTTCACTTTCCTCTAGGTGGACACAGACCTGTGCCAGGGTGTATGACCTGAATTTTAGCCCTTTTACCCCTTGAGAGAGTCACCTTTTTCAGTGGGGTTGATGGTACAAGAAGGGATGGAAAGGCAGGGTCAAATTCCAGAAGATAGCAAAAGATGTAGAATAGAAATGGGTAACTGATTGCAGTCAAGGGTAAAAGAGAAAGAGAGCTGATTCTGCTTCATGAAGCCTGGAGAACTTTACAATGGTGATGCCATTATTACCAAGAAGTAGGTCAGAAAATGTTCGGAAGGTGAGATTATCAATTTAGCTTCAGACATTTTGAGATGACGGTGCCTTCTGAACAACAACAAAGAAATGTCTTAAGGCCGCTGATTACAGCAGAGCAAGAAGATTGGGACTGAAGAGGACCACGATAGAGTGACCAACTGCTGTAACAAATGAGCAAACAAATTTTAGTGACTCACACACAATGGAAGTTATTTTGGTTATTGTTGAACATAAAGCAGTCCAAGGCCAACATCCCTGGGCTGGAAATGGCTTTCTTTCACATGGTAAGTTGGGGACCCAGGTGCCTTCCATCTTTGGCTTTGTTTTTGTCCTGGGAACCTTTAGTATTATCTGCATCCATCCAGTAAAGGATAAAGGAGAGAGTAGAGAAGGCATACCCACCTCCTCGTAAGAATCTTGGCCTGGAAGTGACACACATATTACTTCCACTCACATTCTGTTTAGACTTGCATGACCACATCTAACTGCAAGGGAGGCTGAGAAGTGTAATCTATAGTGTGTTCGGGAAAAGAGGACTCTGATATTGCGACAGCCCACAGTTCCTGCCCCAGGGGAGGCCTAGCTCGTCTCTCTTTACGTAGAAGTTCTGTGAAGCGAGACTATTGGTCTTCTCCACTCTATCTCCATCATCTTGTACATTGTCTGAAAACCTAACAAGTGTGCAACACTGACAAATGAAGTTACAGCTGAAGCTATGGGTGTGGAAAACAATTTCAAAAAGAGAAACTGTGTAAAAGAAAGAAGAGAGATAAGAGGATTTTTTTAAAGATTTATTTATTTTTGGCTGTGGCAGGTTTTTGTGGCTGCAAACAGGCTTTCTCTAGGTGTGGCAACCAAGGCCTTCTCTGTTGTCGTATATGGGCTTCTCATTGTGGTGGATTCTCTTGATGCAGAGCACAGGCTGTAAGGCACATGGGCTTAGGGGCTCAGTAGTTGCCATTTGCAGGCTCTAGAACGCTGGCTCAATAATTGTGGCATGCGGGCTTAGTTGCCATATGGCATATGGGATCTTAGCAGAGCAGGGATCAAACCTGTGTCCCCTGCATTGGCAGGCGGATTCTTAACCACTGGACCACTAGGGATGCCCAAGAGGATACTTGCATAGCAAAAATTATTTTGTATTATTGTTGGTACCATTTGTGGAGGACCTGTTATATACCTAACCTTCACAACAACCTTACAAGGTTGTAGATTTTATTCACCACATTTTAAATATGAGGGGACCTGTACCTTGAAGATGTCCACCACCAGAAAAGTTCAGAGCCAGCATCTAGACCCTGGGTCTTCTGATTGTTCATCTCAAAATCTTTCTAGAACACCAAGGTCCATTTAGTGGGCAAAAGGCTAAGCAACCTTGACTATTGCATTGTACCCTAGAAGGAGGAAGAGGCCTTGGAAACGCATGGAGCTGTCGCAAAGGTAAGTCAGGTGACTTGGCAGATTCCGCGTTCTTGGGTTACGTTGGGACGCTTGCAGAGCTGCCTGGGAAATCATGAGCCACTCCATACATAACCAGGATCGGATGTCGTGCTTCGTTGCTTTGTTCAGCAAGCCTTCCCCAGAGAACTCCCAGCTGTTGTGCCGACCTTAGTTTGGCCGCTATGTTGCAGTAACTTTGGCTTTCCTGTTTCTGAGACGTTTACCACGTGGTGACCTATTAATTGACTGCCTTCTTCAGCAGCCACCTCTGCTGATGTCACATAAATGCCACCTGCCCCTCAACAATGAGGAAAACAAGTGCTTCGTCAACTAAGGTTTAGCCCAGGCTTCTCAGTTTCACTGAGAACTCTAGGAACTTTCCTATTGATTTTATCTCCGAGAAGTTCCTTGAACCTCTCCACTTTCCTCCTCTTCACCACTACAGCTATCAGTTCTCCCCTGAATTATTTAACAGGTTTCTTTCTGGTCTTCCTTTATCCATTCTTTTCTCTCCCTCCAACTTACCCAGGCTTCCCTTGTGGCTCAGATGGTACAGAATCCACCTGAAACGTGGGAGACCTGGGTTTGATCCCTGGGTTGGGGAAATCCCCTGGAGGAGAGAACAGCTACCCATTCCAGTATTCTGGCCTGGAAAATTCCATGGACTGTAGAGTCCATGCAGTCGCAAAGGGTTGAACCCAACTGAATGACTTTCACATAGCCAATTTACCCTCCACAGTCCAGCAAGAGGAATTTTCTTTTTTATGTTCATATAGTCTTGTCATCTCTTTGCTTAAAATACTGTAAGAACTTGCTCTGACCTTAGTATAAAGATCAAAAGTGGTTTTCAACCTTACAAGAGCCAGACCCACCAACCTCATGGGACACTTGCTTTCTCAACTTCTGCCTCCTGGGCACACTGGCCTTTTTTGGGGTTCTCACACATGCTGGGCTTTCATCCCATCCTAGGACCATCATATATGCTGGCCCTCCTTGCTCCTACCTAACTATTCATTCTTCCCATCACAGTTCAATAATTACCTCCTCACAAGTTTTGCCCTTAATACTTAGCTAAATCAGGTCTCTCAAGGTGGCCTGTGTTTTTCTTTTATAACACTAATCACAATCTATGAGTATACGTGTGTGTGCACGTGTGTGCGATTATTCAGTTACTGTCTATTTCTTCTATTACTGTATCACAAATACTAGCACAATGCCACTTGGCACTTAACAGGTATTTGTTGAATGAGGAAATGAATGATTTTGCCATTTTAAAAAACAGAATGTGTTCTCTGGGAGAACAATCTACACCACGCAGAACCCTTGGGAAAGGACTTTCAGATTTGAATCATTTTATAATACTGTCTCTTGTTTGGCATTCAGGGAGTAATTTTATTTTAAATAAAAATATTCTGTGGTTGATAAGTCAAAAATTAGTATGAGTCACAGCAGGAACAAGAAAAATTAAACCTCGTAGTATTGGTGACATTCTGTTCTGAGTATAAAATTGTACTATTTTTATAATATTTATTAGCAAAAAGGTGATCCTTTAATGCGTTCTTCTGCTCATCTAGATTTACATTATTTAAAAGTCTTTGTTCATCAAGTTTTATTTTTCCTTTAAGAATTTCAATCCTAAGGTTTAGTAAATGAAGTATATATACAGTTCATGAACATATTTTAAGACTTTTGGGAAATACTCTAAACAAAAGCTATTTTGAGGATTAGGAAATAGCTTGTCTGAATATTGCCAAGTGAATCTGGAGTAACCTTTCTGTGGGATGCAATGAAAAAAGCAAGGCAAGAACTTCAACATTCTCAGTTCAAGGTTACAAGAAAATGTGAACAAAAAGTGTTTCTCATCCTGTTAACACTAGGACACACAGAACATAAAAACAGTGTCTTCTTTCACTTACAAAAAATTTTAAACACACAGGGAAACTTTGACCTTTTGCCTTTTAGCTTCTCTGTGAGGGACTCACATCGATTTTGACTTCTTTTTCTCCTTCCCAGCTTCATACTGTGTATTTAATGACCCTTGTCTACCTGGCCATCCCACTGTATACATACAAAGTGAGTTGGCACTGGGAGAGGAAGAGAGGGCAGCCAGATGCTGTGTGTATAATGGTGCCAACATTGTAATATCAG
This sequence comes from Oryx dammah, assembly GCF_014754425.2. Lineage (NCBI taxonomy): Eukaryota > Metazoa > Chordata > Mammalia > Artiodactyla > Bovidae > Oryx > Oryx dammah. The sequence continues at coordinate 59,141,180 of NW_024070188.1, forward strand.
AGCTTCCCTCTCGGCTGCCAGCTGAAGGAGGAAGGAAAATGTTTCATTCATAACACATTAAATATAAATGCCCTTTCTAAAAATGGGCAAAGATAGGTGAGATTTGGCAGAGTCAGGCCAAACAGTTACTCAGGGCAACAGCAAATTCTTACACAGGAGTGAATACAGCTCTTAAGAACTAGGAAGCTTGTTCTGAAGGGTCTGTGTCTTAAATCAAATGATTTGCTCTGTCATTAAGAACTTCAGAGCCCCAAGGACTATGTTGTTTATATGAAAACTGCTAAGTATTGTAAGGGTGTTATACATAAAATAAGTGTATTATATAAGTAAAATAAATATTTAAAATAAAATTAAACTGTTTTTAGGGAGTGATGGCATTCAGAAATACTTTACAAGCCCAGCCAGAGAGAGATCCAAAGGGAATTTCAGGTTAAACTCAACAAAGTGGGGCCAGCGCCCCTACTGGCGAAGTGAGGCACTGCACACTCCAATGCTCACCTATGTGAAGTACCCTTGTCGGGTAAGCGGAGATGAAGCGAAGTGAAAGTCGCTCAGCCCTGTCTCTTTGCGACCCCATGGACTATAGAGTCCATGGAATTCTTCAGCCCAGAATACTAGAGTGGGTAGCCGTTCCCTTCTCCAGGGGATCTTCCCTACCCAGGGATCAAACCCAGGTCTCCTGCATTGCAGGCGGATTCTTTACACCAACTGATTTATCAGGGAAGCCCCACACTTGCCAGGAACCAGGCACTAGAATCAGGGTATTTTTTAGAAAGATGGGGCCAGTATGATGCAGTGGAACAGGGCAGCTGCAGAGAGAACTGACAGTGAAGGTAAAAACCAAAACAATGCTTCTAAAAATGTTTCAACTGGGCAAAAAGGAATTCTCTTGTGAAAATAAAGATTCACAGCCAGTCTTGGAGCTGAAAAGCCCATCCAGCTCTTTGTTCAATGTGTCTCCACTTGGGCAAACTTTCTCATAAGAACAAACTTCAATTTTTTAAAAAGAATCTTACTGCTGCTAAGTTGCTTCAGTCGTGTCCGACTCTGTGAAACCCCATAGACAGTGGCCCACAAGACTTCTCCGTCCATGGGATTTTCCAGGCAAGAGTACAGGAGTGGGGTGCCATTGCCTTCTCCAGAACCTTAGATAGCATATAATCCACCTCATTCATGTTATAGGTAAAATATATTAGAACCTAGAACCAGACATAGGGAAAATACATTTATTCATTATGCTATGAAATATAGAAATAAATATATTTATGCCATGCACTACTAATTTTGTAAATTGAAAAATAATATGCTAAAGTTAGAAGCTGAAAAAAAGCCGAGTAAGTAACTTTTTTTTTCTTAGGAAATCTAATGAGGTTCTACTTAAAATTCACGAAGAAGGGATACTGAATACAGCAAGAGAGGTCAGTTATGATAGGACAAAGCTAATTAAAAACCAATTACATTCTCAAATTAGCCAAGAAACTATAGCAACTCCTGCTTCAGAAGCAAGGTCTCTGTCTTAAATTTAGCTTCTTTAGGAGTAGAAATAGTCTGCTGCTGCTGCTGCTAAGTCGCTTCAGTCGTGTCCGACTCTGTGCAACCCCATAGACAGCAGCCCACCAGGCTCCCCTGTCCCTGGGATTCTCCACGCAAGAACACTGGAGTGGGTTGCCATTTCCTTCTCCAATGAATGAAAGTGAAAAGTGAAAGTGAAGTCGCTCAGTCAGGTCCGACTCTTCGTGACCCCATGGACTGCAGCCTTCCAGGCTCCTCCATCCATGAGATTTTCCAGGCAAGAGTACTGGAGTGGGGTGCCATTGCCTTCTCCGAGAAATAGTCTAACATAGTAGAAATAGTAAAAATAGTCTAATAGTCATCTTCAATGATGAAAAAAACCAAACCATAGGCTCCTGAGACAGCCACACACAGCTACACGAGTGGCAAAATCAGGACTCAGGCCATTTTTAAGGTATGAGAAAACCAGATCTTCACTTAAGATACAATCTTTGTTCTATATGTTTGCCACTCAAATCCCATTGTTCTATTATGTTTTCTTTTTTGACAATGGCCACAATAGCCTCTGATTTTTCATATTTGTGTAGTACTTTGTATATATCTGTTTCTACTTTTAAGCATTTCTTAGCATTTTATTGGTTGAATCATTAATTTTCTATTTTCTTTATATATTTTTGGCTGTGCTGGGTCTTATTTCATGTTCAGGCTTTTCCCTAGTTGCAGCGAGCAGAGGCTATTCTCTAGTTGCAATAAAGGGCTTCTCGTTGCAGTGGTTTCTCTTGTCATAGAGCACAGGCTCTAGGGCCTGTGAGCTTCAGTAGTTGCAGCAGGTGGGCTCAGTTGTTGCAGTTCCTGGGTTCTAGAGCACAGGCTCAATAACTGTGAACCATGGATGGAAGCCACCTAGATGTCCATGAGCAGACAAATGGATAAGAAAGCTGTGGTACATATACACTATGAAATATTACTTAGTCATTAAAAAGAATGAACTTGAATCAGTTCTAATGAGGTGGATGAAACTGGAGCCTATTATACAGATTGAAAAGTCAGAAAGAAAAACACCAATACAGTATATTAATGCATGTATATGGAATTTAGAAAGATGGTAACAATGACCCTGTATGCAAGACAGCAAAAAAAGACACAGATGTAAAGAACAGACTTTTGGACTCTGTGGGAGAAGGTGAGGGTGGGATAATTTGACAGAACAGCATTGAAACATGTATATTACCATAAGTGAAACAGATGACCAGTCCAAGTCCAATGCATGAAGCAGCGCACTCAAAGCTGGGGCATGGGGACAACCCAGAGGGATGGGATGGGGAGGGAGGTGGGAGGGGGTTCGGGATGGGGGACACATGTACACCCATGGCTGATTCATGTCAATATATGGCAAAAATCACCACAATATTGTATGGTAATTAGCCTCCAATTAAAATAAATAAATTAATTGTTTTAAAAAAATAGTTGTGGACCATGGGCTCATTTGCTCCTTGACATGCAGAATCCTCCTAGAGGAGGGATCAGACCCTGGTCTCCTCAATTGCCAAGTGGATTCTTCACCACTGAGCCATCAGGGAAGCCCCTGAATCATTATTTTTTTACTACTAAGGAAACCAGAATTGAAAGAAACACATGTACCCCAATGTTCATCGCAGCACTGTTTATAATAGCCAGGACATGGAAACAACCTAGATGTCCATCAGTAGATGAATGGATAAGAAAGCTGTGGTACATATACACAATGGAGTATTACTCAGCCATTAAAAAGAATACATTTGAATCAGTTCTGATGAGATGGATGAAACTGGAGCCAATTATACAGAGTGAAGTGAGCCAGAAAGAAAAACACCAATACAGTATACTAACACATATATATGGAATTTAGGAAGATGGCAATGATGACCCTGTATGCAGGACAGCAAAAAAGACACAGATGTGTATAGCGGACTTTTGGACTCAGAGGGAGAGGGAGAGGGTGTGATGATTTGAGAGAATGGCATTGAAACATGTATAATAACATGTAAGAATCGAAATGCCAGTCTATGTCTGATGCAGGATATGACACGCTTGGGGCTGACGCGCGGGGATGACCCAGAGAGATGTTGTGGGGAGGGGGGTGGGAGGGGGGTTCATGTTTGGGAACGCATGTACACCTGTGGTGGATTCATGTCAATCTATGCCAAAACCAATACAGAATTGTAAAGTAAAAATTAAAAATAAATAAATAAATTAAAAATAAAAAATAAAAAAAAATTAAATAAATAAATAAAAATTTAAAAAAAATAAATCTATAAGTAAATTAAAAACTGTACTGGTTAGGATGAAACTAAACTGCTATTACAAATACAAAATTTTTAGTGAACCAAAGGCAGTTGAAGTGTATTTCCCACTTATGCAACAGTTCAGGACTGGTATCCATGCTGGTAGGCCTCTCTCTTCAACCTATTGTGTGGCTCTTCTACCCTCTATGGATACAACAGCACCTCTAGCTAGCTGGCAGACGTGGAAGGAGAGCCAAAAGGACCTAAACACACATTTCTGAAAAGCCCCAGCCCAGCTGTGCACAAGTCACTTCCACTCCAAACCAAGGGAGAAAGAAAACTGAATTCTGGGTGCTTGCCTGGCTATTGTCTTTCCACTAAAGAAGAGATGGGACTGATCATTGGTAGACAGCTAACAATCTTTGCCATAGTCACCTCTCAAATCTATCACTTAAGGCTTTAGTCTTAAGTAATGTAGGGAAAGGAATAAAATGTACAGCTGCATTTTATTCCTCAGGTTTCTTCCATTTGTCCATGATTCATTGAGCGCCTGCTGCTACTGCTGCTGCTAAGCCACTTCAGTCGTGCGACCCCATAGACGGCAGCCCACCAGGCTCCCCTGTCCCCGGGATTCTCCAGGCAAGAACACTGGAGTGGGTTGCCATTTCCTTCTCCAATGCATGAAAGTGAAAAGTGAAAGTGAAGTCGCTCAGTCATGTCCGACTCATAGCAACCCCATGGACTGCAGCCTTCCAGGCTCCTCCATCCATGGGATTCTCCAGGTAAGAGTACTCTCTAACTTCTCAGAGTCTATATTAACTAACAAAGAACACAAGGCTGTGCACAATTAAATATAAGCTGCACAAATAAGATTTTTTTTACATCAAAGGCATACTCAAAATCAAACTGAAATTAACTTTCAACATTACCCAAGCAGAAAACTTTTACTTATTTTTTCAAATGTATCAGTCAGTAGGTTAAAACCCATGTCCTGAATATAGACTTTGCTCAGGGCCCCTTCTTCATCCATGCTCTGAATATAAACAAATATAATATTTGTATCCTGAACATAAGGAGTTTCCTCTCTAGTTGAAGAACTAATAATAGAAGTATATGATTTCTTTCTCAGTTTTAAAGTCTGCAGTGCTGCTATTACACATCTAAGCTAAGGTCACTTCCTTATTATACATAAACAAATTCTTTTTTTTCATTGGTTTTTACTTTTTGTTGGATGGATTTTATTCTTAAAGAGTTTCCCATCAAATATTTAAGGTATATGTGATTCATCCTTTGTCTCCTCTATCACCAGGTCTCACTGTAGACAAAGCAAGAAGTGCCACAGTCTTGGTCTAATTACAGCTTAGCCAAATGAGTACATACTGAACAGCGTCAGCCCAAATCAACAGGCCACCCACCACGAGAGTGAAAAAGAAGACACTGATTTCTCCTGCAGAGAACTGGAAGAGCTTTCGATGGAAACAGGAGATTATTGTGTTCTGTCATTGGCAAGTGCAAATAGTGCCTAGCACAGTCACCCACAGGCCATAATATTTAACAAATATTTCTGAAAGCATGATAGTAAAAAGAAAAATAGCGGTTAGACAGATGTATGGCACAGTATCTTCCTCCACACTCCCTCCCCATATTCCTGCAGAAGTCATTCTAGGAAGAACATTGTACAGGAAAAAAAAAAAAATATATATATATATATATATATATAATTGCTTATGGGTAAGTAACTGGGATTTTTGAACTAAGGTTCAAAATAATTTTAAATTGTGAAGCTCTAGGTTTCAAAATATTAAAACATAAGATCTCTTTTCTACTCCAATCTAACAGTCTAGTTTTTCACTTAGTAAAATCCCTGCTTAGTTTTTAAGTATTGGTTTAAATTTTGCCAACTGGAAGCAAATAAAAACTTGCGGATGTGCTATAGATAAATGATTCTCAAATGGGAGTTGGTGGGAGACTATCAGCATCTCAGCAAGATAATGGAGCTAGGAATGTGTGGCTTGGAAAGCTTCCCCAAACTGACTCTACAACTCCCCCACCCTCATCCTTACTCAGAACTACTGTTTGAGTTGTTACTTAATGACTTAAGATTGAACTGCTGTCCTGGATGCTTAAGATCGAAAGAAATGGCTGGAAACCTTGCGAATAAAAAACAGTGGCCCTTGGAATGCAATTGGTGCAGCCACTATGAAAAATACTAAAAATAGAGGTTCCTCAAAATATTAGAAATAGAACTACCATATAATCCAGCAACTAAATTCCTGGGTATAGAGGTCTACCTTGACTCACAAGAGAGTTATGATCTGAAAAAAAAATCATAAATTGAAAATATCATAAGTATAAAATGTATTTTTTTCTACCTACCAAATATCATACTTTAAACATGTTCAGAACACTTAGGCTGGCCTACATTTGGGCAAAAATTACCTAACACACAGCCATAGTAGTCACATCTATACATGACTACTGGAGAAACCATAGTTTTGACTAGACAGAACTTTGTTGGTAAAGTAATGTCTCTACCTTAACCAGAGACATTTTTTAATGAAGTGTTAAATATCTCATGTGATTTAGTGAATACTGTACTGAAAGCTTTGACTGTGTGGATCACAACAAACTGTGGAAAATCCTCAAAGAGATGGGAACACCAGACCAACTTACCTGCCTCCTGAGAAATCTGTATGCAGGTCAAGAAGCAACAGTTAGAACTGCACATGGAACAACAGACTGGTTCCAAACTGGGAAAGGAGTACATCAAGGCTGCATATTGTCACCCTGCTTATTTAACTTCTATGCAGAGTACATAAGTACAAAAGGCCAGGCTGGATGAAGCACAAGCTGGAATCAAGATTGCTGGGAGAAATATCAATAACCTCAGATATGCAGATGACACCAACCTTATGGCAGAAAATTAAGAACTAAAGAGCCTCTTGATGAAAGTGAAAGAGGAGAGTGAAAAAGTTGGCTTAAAAGCCAACATTCAGAAAACTAAGATCATGGCATCTGGTGCCATCACTTCATGGCAAATGGATGGGTAAACAATGGAAATGGTAAGAGACTATTTTCTTGGGCTCCAAGATCACTGCAGATGGTGACTGCAGCCATGAAATTAAAAGATGCTTGCTCCTTGGAAGAAAAACTATGACCAACCCATAGAGCATATTAAAAAGCAGAGACATTACTTTACCAACCAAGGTCTGTCTAGTCAAAGCTATGGTTTTTCCAGTAGACATGTATGGATGTGAGAGTTGGACTATAAAGAAAGCTGAGCACAGAATTGATGCTTCTGAAATGTGGTGTTGGAGAAGACTCTTGAGAGTCCCTTGGAATGCAAGGAGATCCAAGCAGTCAATCCTAAAGGAAATCAGTCCTGAATATTCATTGGAAGGACTGATGCTGAAGCTGAAACTCCAACACTTTGGCCACCTGATGTGAAGAACCAACTCATTGGAAAAGACCCTGATGCTAGGAAAGATTGAAGGTGGGAGGAGAAGGGGACGACAGAAGATGAGATGGTTGGATGGCATCACTGACTCTATGGACACGAGTTTGAGTAAGCTCTGGGAGTTGGTGATGGACAGGGAAGCCTGGCATGCTGCAGTACATGGGATCAGAAAGACTGAACAACTGAACTGAACTGAACTGTACTGAAAGTGGAAAACAGAATAGTCATATGTGCAAAGAATGGTTGTATGATTACCCTCATAATCTCGTGACTAACTGGGATCTGTGGACACAGCCACGGCCCAGCATCAGTAAAATAGAGTTCCTCCTACTACATATGCCAAGCTGCATATCTTTTTAGAAAAGATCAGAATTTAAATGAGGATCACTTTCACACCATTGTAAAGTTGAAAAGTCTTAAGTCAAACCATTGTAACTCAGGGACCTTCTGTATATCCAAAAGAAACCAAATCAGTATCTTAAGGAGATATCTTCATCGTATGTTCACTGCAGCATTATTACAATAGTCAAGGCATGAAAACTAAGTGTTCAGTGACACATGAGTGGATAAAGAAAATGGATATATATGTGTGTAAATACTTGTATATAATGTGTAGACATTTTCCCACTACTTCCCATTTCTCTACATATATATGCATGTACATTTAGTCGCTTCCGTCATGTCTGACTCTGCAATCCCACAGACTGTAGCCTGCCAAGTTCCTCTGTCCATGGGATTTCCTAGTCAAGAATACTGGAGTGGGTTGCCATTTTCTTCTCTAATATGTATATAAATGTTCAGATATTTTCCCACTATTTCCCATTTTCCTACATATATATGCAATTCAGCCATTAAACAAAAAAGAAGTAAATCCTGCTATTTAGGACAACATGGTTGGAACTTGAGAGCATTAGGCTAAGTGAAATAAAACAGACAAAGAAAGACAAACACTTAATAATCTCCCTTATATGTGGAATCTTAAAAATCTGAACTCATAGAAACAGAGAACAGATTGGTGGTTACTAGAGATGAATGGTGAAAGGTGAGGGAAATGGGTGAAGGTGGTCAAAAAGTACAAACTTTCACTTATGAGATAAATAAGACCTAGGGATGTAATGTACAACCTGGTAACTGTAGTTAACAATGTTCTTTTGTGCATTTGAAAGTTGTTAAAACAGTAGGACAATAGCTATATCTAATGGGCTTCCCTTGTGGCTCAGTTGGTAAAGAATCCTCCTGCAATGCGGGAGACCTGGGATCCATCCCTGGGTTAGGAAGATCCCCTGGAGATGGGAAAGGCTACCCACTCCAGTTTTCTGGCCTGGAGAATTCCATGGAATGTATAGACCATGGGATTGCAGAGTCCGACATGACTGACCAACTTTCACTTTCACTTTCTTTAAGAATAAAACCCATTTTTAAATTTCAGAAGTGACTTTAAATTTTTTGTGATTATTTTTTCCCATAAGTTCATTGATTCCTACCAACTTGTTCAAAGCCTTCAAAATCTACTTGTTGCCCTGGTGTTTTAAAGTTAACTTTTATTTCTATAATTTTTACAAAGCAGGACTCTTTCCAGAGTTTAAGATGAACAGCAGATTCACCCTTTCTGGTAATCAAGTACCACTTGTCTCTATTTCTGATACCCACAACACAAAAATTAGTAATTGCAATGATATCAGCCAATGTCTTAAAAAATATCATTAATTCAGTGGATGACACTGAGAGGAATGATACTCTAAGATAATAAATTATAGAAGGAGGCATTAAGCCAAATACTGAACAAATAACCAACATTTAACTACCTGATGTATATGGCAGTTTCAACAAATGATTAGGTCATCTTTGATGGAAACCCATCTCAATTATTAAATAATATCCAGTAAACCCCTTCCTTTAATTTGGCTTTGTAAACTTTTATTTTGTAAAAATCTGAAGTGAGCCAAAGAGCAAGAATATACAATGGAGTAAAAACCATTTCTTCAATAAACAGTATTGAGAAAGCTGGACAGCTACATGCAAAAGAATGCAACTGGATCCTTTTCTTACTTGTATACAAAAATTAACTTAAATGGGTTAAAGACTTAAATACAAGACCTGAAACCATAAAACTCCTAGAAGATAACAGCAGATAAGCTCTTTGACACCAGCCTTAGCAATAGTTTCTCAGATACATCTCCTCAGGTGAGGGAAACAAAGGCAAAAATAGGCAAATGGACTTAAACTAAAAACTTCTGCACAGGAAAAGAAACTATCATCAAAATGAAAATACAACTTGAAATGAAAAGGCAGCTAAAATTTCCATGGCTGGTCATTTCAATTATTCTCCTGAATATATTCTTAAACTTTTCATCCTCCTTTGCTTTGTGAGATTTACTATGAAAATTTCCAACTACAGTTATGTATATCCCACTGCCAGCTGAACATAGATGGAGAAAAATACACAATTATATCAAACTTTCAACAGCTCTTTACCTATCCTCACTCTCAGTGGATGACCTTGGCTACTATTTTAAAGAGAAAAACAAAGTAACTTGAAGTTCAGTTGCTCAAGCTCTCACTCCAGCTATGTATTTCCATCTTTCAGTTCAGTTCAGTCTCTCAGTCATGTCCGACTCTTTGCAACCCCATGAATCGCAGCACGCCAGGCCTCCCTGTCCATCACCATCTCCCGGAGTTCACTCAGACTCACGTCCATTGAGTCCGTGATGCCATCCAGCCATCTCATCCTCGGTCGTCCCCTTCTCCTCCTGCCCCCAATCTCACCCAGCATCAGAGTCTTTTCCAATGAGTCAACTCTTCTCATGAGGTGGCCAAAGTACTGGAGCTTTAGCTTTAGCATCATTCCTTCCAAAGAAATCCCAGGGTTGATCTCCTTCAGAATGGACTGGCTGGATCTCCTTGCAGTCCAAGGGACTCTCAAGAGTCTTCTCCAACACCACAGTTCAAACGCATCAATTCTTTGGCACTCAGCCTTCTTCACAGTCCAACTCTCACATCCATACATGACTACTGGAAAAACCATAGCCTTGATTAGACAGACCTTTGTTGGCAAAGTAATGTCTCTGCTTTTGAATATGCTATCTAGGTTGGTCATAACTTTTCTTCCAAGGAGTAAGCATCTTTTAATTTCATGGCTGCAGTCACCATCCGCAGTGATTTTCGAGCCCAAAAAAATACTTTTTTTTCATCCTGTTTCTATAAAGGAACTGTATATGGTCCTATCAAAGATCAACATCTCCTTTTGTGTACCATATCCCACCCCTTCTCACCTATTAAATGTTGTCTCTCCAGTAATTCTCCCCTTCCTCTTCTGCCTCATCAACTGTTTCCCTTCTCTTTGGATTATTTCCATCAGCATTTATGACCAACCTAGATAGCATATTCAAAACAGAGATATTACTTTGCCGACTAAGGTCCATCTAGTCAAGGCTATGGTTTTTCCAGTAGTCATGTATGGATGTGAGAGTTGGACTGTGAAGAAAGCTGAGCACAGAAGAATTGATGTGTTTGAACTATGGTGTTGGAGAAGACTCTTGAGAGTCCCTTGGACTGCAAGGAGATCCAGCCAGTCCATTCTGAAGGAGATCAGCCCTGGGATTTCTTTGGAAGGAATGATGCTGAAGCTGAAACTCCAGTACTTTGGCCACCTCATGCGAAGGGTTGACTCACTGGAAAAGACTCTGATGCTGGGAGGGATTGGGGGCAGGAGGAGAAGGGAATGACCGAGGATGAGATGGCTGGATGGCATCACTGACTCGATGGGCATGAGTCTGAGTGAACTCTGGGAGTTGGTGATGGACAGGGAGGCCTGGCATGCTGCGATTCATGGGGTCACAAAGAGTCGGACACGACTGAGTGACTGAACTGAACTGAACTGAACCAATAATCTGTTATTTCATTCATTTTACAAAAAAAGAAAACACACACACACCAAAAAGAACAAACTGGTTTTTGACCCCATTTCCTTTTTCAACTATTATTTCTCCTTATAGGAAAGCTCCTTAAAGGAATTTCCTACAATTGCTCTCTTAATTTTCTCCCAGCATTCTCTCTTGAACCCATCTCATTTGAGTTTTCCTCCCTAGCTGAGCTGTGCCTGTCAGGATCATCAGTGACCTCTACGATGCTGCTTCTCAAGGTCAATTCTCAGTCCTCACCCTGCTTGATTTACAAGCGCTGTAGGACACAGATGATAATCCTTGAAGGACTTTTTTCACTTTGCTTCCAGGATACCACACCTCCTGGCATTGCTGGTTGCTCCCTCTCAGTCCTTTACTGTGGCAGTCCCTCCTTTCCTTTCTTGCTTTATTTGTATATCAGTGTAATTTTTCATACATTTTTGTTTATTTTCTCTTTCACTCCATCAGAATATTCACTCCTTGACTGTATGAATGCTTGTCTATTTATTCATTACTGTAAGATGGTAGCATATAGAACAATGTCTGGATCAGTTAATACCCAAAAACACTTATTTATTTAATAAATAAATTAATGAGTGACACTAACCAAGAAAAGCTTTGAAGAATTCCAACTGGGGGACTGATGTAGTTTAAAGATGTAAATAAAAATATGGTAGACATTAATAAATATTGTTCAGTTACACACAATCAAGTGGTTTGCTGAGTTATCTGTCTTGAGTTAGAGAAGATAAAAATAACATGAATGGGGAGATAAAATAAAAAAACACTAAAAGTGTTATTTCTAAAACTATTTTATTACCAATCAAGATGAAACAGTAAAGTTGCCTACTTGATTTACCACAATAATTTGGATTAATTACAAATAATTTTGGATTAATTAAATTCAATTTGAAAGTGTATATATTTTAATCCTTTATCTCTACCAAAGCAAAAAGGTAGTATACCATTTCATAAATAGCTGTACCACTCTTGGTAGAAATCAAAATTCACTTTACCTCTGACTCCAAATTAAAAGGAAAGTCTTTCAGCCAGACTAATTACCTGCTTTCCAGACTAACATTGTCCTGTAGTAGAGTTTCTCAACCTTGGCACTATTCACATTTGGGGATGAGTAATCCTTTGGTGTAGGAGGCTGAACTTTGCATTATAGGGTGTTGAGTAGTTGGCTTCAAGCCACCAGATGCCAGTAGCACCTCCCCAGTTGTGAAAACAAAAAATGTCTCGAGACATTGCCAAATATCTCTAGGAAAAGAGGGGAGTGCATATCATTCCCAGTTGGGAATCATTGCCATAGAGCAGTGACAATGCCTATAAAGTTAACATTCCTGTATAGCTTCAAGCTGTAACCCATGAAATGCATTGTGGGATTATTATGGAAAAATACAACCAAAACAAGAAAGCTGATCACACATGTATGACTTAAGGGAATACTGAAAATGTCTCCCTTGAAAAATAAAAAGCATCACTGATTTTTTTTTCCATAATATTGCTTTAGCATTTTAGAAAGATGTTACCTGGAAAATAGAAGTTATCATTAAGTCATTTGGGTTATAATGCTTTAATGATAGTCTCGGAACAGAGTTCAGGACCAAGAGAAAGACAAAAAGTTTTAACAGGGAGAAAAAAAGGAAAGTGCAGAACGTGAGAAGCCTCTGAATTAGGGAATTCTATTTATTTAAGGAACTACACAGGTTTTTGGTAATAATGAGAAAGGGAGGATGTATCTTTGAAGGAAAATTCTATTTGTTGACTATTTAGAATGGTTCTGTATAGTAGCATCAACTGAGGAAAGAGTAAAACTGAAATAATCAATTTAAAATAATATGACAATTTTAAACAACATTAAATAATCAATTTTACTAATTTTATGATCTGTGCTAATAGTTTAAGTCTAAAATAGCTGAAAATGAAATTATTAAAAAGTAACTGGAACTTGGACATAAAAGCATCAGTCAAGTATTGAGAAATACTTTTTAAGTCTATTTTTAAGTGAACTCCTCGGGTCTCAAAACTTTCTTTAAAAATTTCTTCTTAAGCCTTTTATGATGAAATTTTGTTTTCTTTTTTCTAGCAATTAATAACTTCTCAGATTTAATTTTTTTTTTTTAAGTAGTAAGATAACTGATTATGCCAGAGAGAAACTCTTACCAAGGAAGCAGAACAACCAACAATGCTGGCTCACTTCTTTTGGAAACCAAAAACGAGAGTTTCTAGGCAGATATTTTACAGCATTTGATGATTTTCAATACATAGAATTTTAACTACTTATAAACAATTATCAAATTATTATGTTTTATATTTCTCTCCAAAAAAGTGTTCCAGCATTGAAGTACATGTGCTTTCTATGATAATCTATTTTTAAATTATAAATAGTAATTACTGAAATTGGTATAAATCAATCTAAATGCACATTTCATTAGAAATTCTACTCCAGTTTGCAGAGTAATTTAAATCTTAACTTCATCTACTTTTCTAGGGAATCTACATTCAAGGAGCAAAACTGATTCATTTGAGTTTCATTTTCTATCTTTATCCTGAAACAAAAAGTACACAAATAAATGAGAACAGGATCCAAAGGCAGAAGTTAATGGAAATTTAAAAATATTCGTTGATCTCTCAGGTCCTCAAATTGGATAACAATTCACAAAAATTATGTCCCAGTCACAATTATACATACTTTAAGATACACTCAGGCTGACATTTAAATAGATATTGACAAACCAAAAGAAGATGCACCTTCATGTGTTTCAAAAACTCTTGAAATATGCTTTTACTTAATATGTCAGTTTTACATCTTTACATTTTATACTATGGTTTTAAGAAATAATGTTTAATCAAAAAAAAAAGAAAGAAAGAAGAAGAAGAAGCAGCTCATCAGAAATCTGAATTGAGGCTTTGAGTTTAAGAAGCAAACTTGGGCTGTGAACACAGCCCAAGTGCTTCAAGTACCCATTAATAGAGGATCTCCATTCCTCTGCCAAAGCTGATGAGTAAAGAAACTGCATTAAGAAACACAGCAAGAAGGAACATTCAAGAGCTTCTTGCCAAACTGCTTGCAATATGCATAGTCGTGAGTGAGTTTTAAAGTCTCAGCTTTTATTTAGCTATATTTCCAACTGTTTAGTTAATCTTTATTGACTTGTATATAATTCTCAGAAACAGGAATGTTTGTGACTTGAGAGAAGTTTCCTGGTGTGCTAAAATGGCCTGTTTACTTTCCTTTGCTAATTCTCATGCTTAGTTAGGGATCTGGACAGTTGCAAGGCCAAAAACAGTCACCTGGAATACTGTCCCCAGGGGAGAGGGTTACATTTTCTATATGTGTGTCCTGTTCAAATCATAGAAAGAGCTGTTTTTGTTTTGTTTGGGTTAGCACTGGTCAATTTTAATGCTTCTCACTAAAGTTAAAAACCAAAAGGTCTGAAGGCATGCTGTACCACAGGGGAAAAAGAGCCAGAGAAACCCTCAGCTGCACAAAGCAAGCATAACTGTAAGTGAAGACACTGTGATGAGCTGAACACAGAGATAAACGGGTAAATGTGGTTTTGATTACACAGTGACCAAAATATTCAAACTAAAAATATCTCAATCTGAATTAGCAATCCATATATATATTCTTGCCAAACAAAAGCAAAACAAGCAGACCAAAGCAAAATCTTGTGCTGTATCACCATCTCAGTCCTGTCACAAACCCAAATCACATCATCTCCAATTTTAACCCCCCTAAACATATGAGCACCAGTCATCAAGTCTTGTTAATTATGCCTCAAAATGAATCCTCTCCTCTCCATTTTCATTGTTGCTGCCTTGCTTAAGGTTTTATCCCTTTTCCAGCCACATGTACCATGGCAGTCTCCACCCTTCAACTCACACTCTTGCTTCAACAGACTTTCCATGGCCTAGAAACACTACACTTAGGCTGCTCCTTGAGTTGAAACTTCGTTACTTCTATTCATTCTTCAAGGCCACCTGCATCCCCTGCTTCCAGAAGAATTAGCATCTTCCCTAAGTAGTATTCTAGTCTTGCTACCATAGTATTGCCACCTGCATTATACTTGAAAGTGAAAGTGAAGTCGCTCAGTCGTGTCCGACTCTTTGCGACCCCATGGACTGTAACTTATCAGGCTCATCTGTCCATGGGATTTTCCAGGCAATAGTACTAGAGTGGATTGCCATTTCCTTCTCCAGTGGATCTTCCCGACCCAGGGATCGAACCAAGGTCTTCCACATTGTAGACAGACGCTTTACCGTCTGAGCCACCGGGGAAGTCACTCTTACTAGACAATGCTTTCTTCTTGAGGATTTATTCAACTTTCTGTATCCAGTTGCTGCAACAGTGTTCAGCATCTGATTAGTGGCCATAATTTATCTTAGTTTAAATAACCACATGACCATAGAACAACTGGTTAAACAACAAAGTATTAAAACTTAGCAACTTAAGATCAATGTATTCGTTGCCTGCAATGTGGGAGACCTGGGTTTAATCCTTGGGTTGGGAAGATCCCCTGGAGAAGGGAAAGGCCACCCACTTCAGCATTCTGACCTGGAGAATTCCATGGACTGTATAGTCTATGGGATCACAAAGAGTTGGACACGACTAAGCAACTTTAAAAAAAAGAAAAAATTCATTGATAACTTATGTAGCATTTAGTTTGGTTTCAGTGTTTTTCACAATCTTTATCCAGGCTTTACAATGTCTGTATTAGCTAGGGACCAATTCATGTTAGAAAAAACTCAAAGAAGAAAGAGATTTAGGGCTTCCCTGGTGGTCCAGTGGTTAAGAATCCACCTGTCAATGCAGGGGACACAGGTTTGATCCCAGATCCGGGAAGATCCCATATGCCATGGAGCAACTAAGCCTGTGTGCCACAACTACAGAGCCAGTGCTCTGGAGCCCAAGAGACACAACTACTGAAGCCGGAGCACCTAGAGCGCATGTTCCACAGCAAGAGAAGACACCGTAACCAGCAACCTGTGCACCAGAGCGAAGAGCGGACCCACTCCACCACTTGCTGCAACTAGAGAAAAGCCTATGTGTAGCAATGAAGACCCAAAGCAGCCAAAATGTTAAATAAATCAATAAATCTTAAAGTGACTTAGAATGAAATCTTCACTCTCAGTAGATGTGCTTCATGAAACATCCGTTCCTCCACGCGCTTCTTGAGCATTGTGTTGCCTTGTGCCTTATATTCTTGCAGCAGACAAATGAGAGCTATTCCAAGAGACAACTTTACTCAGCATTTCAGCAACGTCACAAAGAAAAGCTGGTCATAGAAGACATTAATAGAATCCTTGAATGCTGAACCTGTTCTTATTTTACATTGACTTTTATTTCCATAGATAAAAAAGCTTTCTGTATTCTATTTACATATTTCATCAGAACAAGAAATACCTGTTGGCTAGAACTATAATGATATTTTCTTTTCCTCAACATGATAAAAAATATTTGAGTACCTCTCTATGGGTTATTTTCTAAATACTGTACATGACAGGTTAAGAAAACACACAAGAAGTCTATTTACAGTGCCCATAAATAATATCAGTATTTAACATTTAATACTATTATAAATGTTATATATATTTACTCAAACATTATTAAAGCCCTTTTTGTTAAGAATTATGTTTAGCTTCACTTTACAGATGAGGAAAAGGAAACTTAAGGGTCAATAATTTGAAGGTACTAGGAAGTGTCACGGAGAAGGCAATGGCACCCCACTCCAGTACTCCTGCCTGGAAAATCCCATGGGCAGAGGAGCCTGGTAGGCTGCAGTCCACGGGGTCGCGAAGAGTCGGACACGACTGAGCAACTTCACTTTCAATTTTCACTTTCTGGCATTGGAGAAGGAAATGGCAACCCACTCCAGTGTTCTTGCCTGGAGAGTCCCAGGGACGGGGGAGCCTGGTGGGCTGCCGTCTATGAGGTCGCACAGAGTCGGACACAACTGAAGTGACTTAGCAGCAGCAGCAGCAGCAGCAGGAAGTGTCAGACCCTGGAACCAAACACAGCCTGTATGGTTCCAGAGCCCACGTACTTAATGGCTGCCTATGCTTTGGAGGGAGGGGAACAGAAAGAGGGGGAAAATGCTACCAAGTAATTCTGCCAAGTTACATTATTCAGAAACCACATGAATACCTTTAAATGCTTTTGTACTTTCACTTTTAATCTATCTGGTGTATATTTGTGTGTATGTATTTATGTTTTGTATATGCTCAGTATATGTTTTATATATATTTTGGAAAAAGAAATGGCAACCCACTCCAGTTTCTTGCTTGGAAAATCCCATGGACAGAGGAGCCTGGGGGGCTACAGTCCCTGGGGTCGCCAAAGAGTATGACATGACTGAGCAACTAAACAAATATATGTTATACTGTGAATTATCTAGAATTTTTTTCTAGGATGGAAAAATATACAAATCGTATAAATACATTTTGAAGAGAAAGGGAGTAAAAAAAAACTTTAAACATTCTACCAGTCTTAGATATGGTAAGTTTAGATATCATGAAATTAAAGAAAAATAACCACAGTGCTGAAAATTGTCCTAGGAACAAAAGAAGTGGGATTTCAATACACTAACATTTTAATTCTCATTCTGGGGGAAATTGCATTTTCATGAATGCTGTGAGACCTTTTCCATTAGCAATGAAGCTTGAACATCCTCTGCCTTCTCTTATGCCCTCAAGTGAGAACTGAGTTATGACTGGTCGTCTTAGGAAGAAAAAGACTATTCCAGGACAGGAGATGGGGTATGGTTGGGGGGTGGCTAAGGAAAGGCCTGACATGTAGCTTGTAAATTGCAGCAGCTGTGGCCTGTTTTCACTAATATCTGACATGTTTCTTTGGCCACTCGCCAAATTGAGCTGTACCCAGCACTTCTCCCATCCTTCCTGTGCTTCCAGGATCCTTTGTAACTGCTACTTGAGACCTCAGTCCACTCAAAGCAATCCCCTCGGTTCCTTCCTCCCCTTAATGTGCAGGCATCCCACCCTAATTAATTAACCCAACACCAGCTTCATCCAGGACCTTCCCACACTCGGCCCCTTCGTGCAGCCCAGAAACATCAGCACATTCCTTACTTCATCACTTGTCAACTCCCTTTCTGTTAAAGACCAGTGTCCCCTTTCCCTGACCTGGCCTCTGATTTGATCTCACTTTAAAGTATCCCACTTTAAGAGACAGTAACAAATGCTGCCTTTTTCCTGTTTGGTTTGTTTATTCATGTTCACCCGACCTACTATAATTAAAGACCATGAGACTTAGAAGAGCTCAGGAAGACACTTTATGTATCTGATATGTGGATAAACTCCTATACTGGATTTGTAACGAAGCCTCACTTTGCCTAATACTAAATGTGTGACCTTGTGTGAGTGCCTTAAGCTCTTGTCAGTCGCTCAAATACTTATTGGGCACTCGTTACTACACTGGGTTCTGTTTTAAACATTGGTGTTGCACTTTTTAAAAAAATACCAAAACTAAAAATATCTAAAGCTTATATTTTAGAGGGAGAGATGACCATTAATAAGATGTTTATAATATAAATAGACAGTCAAGGAAAAAAATAAAGAATAAGGGAAGATGAATAGAGAGTGCCAATTGGGGGAAAAAGAAAAGGTGTTAAGTTGCAATGGCATAGTCAAGAATTACCAGACATGGCACTTAGTCAAATCTAAAGAAGTGAAAGAGTGAACCAAGTGGGTATCTGGGAGAACTGCACTTCCAGCAGAGGAAACAGCAAGTTCAAAGGCCCTAAGACAGGATGGCTTGCCTTGAGTGTTGAAGGACCAGTTGAGAGACAGCTATTGCTAGTGGGGAACTGGCAAGTAGTAGGAGGTGATGTCAGAAGAACAGGGGACTGGAATACAAGGGGCTGTGGGTGTGACAGTAGGGACTCTGGCTGAAATGGGAAGTCACCGAAGAGTATGTTTAGAAGAAGAATAACATAATTTGACTTACCTCTAAGAAAACCTCAACTAATTCCTAAAATGGGAAAAAAATAATGTGTGGTTAAAAGCAGATGGCCTGCTCAAATCTCAGTGCCACCACTTATTAGCAATGCGACATATAAACTAACCATTTGACCTTTCTAAGCTTCATCTTTCTCAGTTTAAGGTAGAATTGATTGTAGTTCACATTTTCTAAGGTTGTTGTGAAAAATGTGATAGTATGGGTCATCAAGGCGCTGAGCACGGAGTCCAGCATACAGAAAGGGCCAGTACTTGCTATATTCTCAGGTTGGTGAGGATCAGGTGATGTGGTGTGCATGGAGTATTCCGTATGCTGTCCAGCATAATGAGCACTTACCTGTCATCCTAGCATCATCAGTTACTAATCTATTGGCTGTTTTGAAATACTTTGTACATTTAAAAATTTTCTAATACCATCTTTATGAAGAGAGTCTTTATCTGTTAAGGAACCCAACCCTGATTTTGGAGAACCAAAGGTGGAGCTCTAGAATCTCCCTTGCTGACTCTACTCCTAGTGGGGATTAACTGTTCTAAAAACTAGTTACACTCCATCGCTTTATTTTAATGGAAATGATCAAACCACCAAAGCAGCTAAATGCAGGGAGAAGTGACATTTAGGTTTACAAAAGACAGAGATGCATGATTAAAATAATAAATTGCAAAACATGGAGAAATTGGTTTCTATTTTTTAAATGTTAACTTAGGGCACAATTTATGTCAACGTAAATAAATTATGTTAATTTCAGAAGTAGCTACTCCTAGGTATATTCTATTCTGTTTATGCAAAGGCTTGACCTGGTCTGCAGGGACAAGCGACTGAGGGGAGGGGGATGAAAACATGTAAGACAAGAGCCTCAGTTGCCTTGATCCTCACTTTAGAAGAAAATGTGGCCTCCTTAGATCCCTGATGACATCCATCCACTCCAATTTCCCTTATACACTTCCACTCTGGAAGTGAGGTGTGGAGTGGAGAGAGCCGGTATCGACTTTACCTTAACAGTTCACAGCTTCTCCATGCCTTCAAATTTAAGTCGTCTCTTTTGCATAAATATTCATGTGTGTTTTTTGCTTTGTCTCTTCCAGGTAAACTGGGTCTCTTCTAGTTCTACCCCTCCCCTCTTCTCCTCCAGAGGGCGCTATTTCGACGGGGACCTCACGGTAAGTTTCTGGATTTGGGGTTTGGGGTTTGTTACAGGTAGGGAAGGAGCTGTCTTGTATCTGTGTCGG
The DNA here is from genome assembly GCF_014754425.2 of Oryx dammah. NCBI lineage: Eukaryota > Metazoa > Chordata > Mammalia > Artiodactyla > Bovidae > Oryx > Oryx dammah. Next base: position 59,161,525 of record NW_024070188.1, read on the forward strand.
CGCCTTTGCGCAGTCTCTGGTTTCCTGTTCCCTGTTCCCTGGGAACCAGGCACACATCCTCTGCTGAGTCAGGGCTGGATGATGGCAGCACGTGGTTCTCTCGCTCTCGGTGTGTTGAGATGCAGGGTGCTCCTCAAGCGTGCCTCTGCTGGGCTTAACCGGCGACCAGCACCGCCCTCTGCTCTCTCCCAAGGAGTCTAAGAGGCCTGGACCTGGAACTTCTACTCCAGGAGAGAAGCTGGGACATAGGTGCCCCATTCCCTTGCATACTTTACCCTCTCCTCCTCCTATTACCCTCTGAGGGCAAAAGAGATAAACTTTCCTTCCCTCCCGGTAGCTTCAGTCAACCTCTTTTCTGAATCCATTAAGAAAGGCAAGGAGCTGGGAGGGGAAAACTGCCTAGCTCATAAGGAAACACTGATTGGGAAACAGGTCCAAAATGTCACTCCTGTTGGCATGATACAGTAATGATGGCCTCTATAATGAGGTCACTGCTTATAGGTCTTCCTCCGGCCCTGAGCTGGGAGCATCTTGAGAACAGAGCTGCTTCTATTCTATCTTTGAATCCCCAAAAGGTACTGCACACAACCCAGTATTTGACACAGAGTGGAATGATTGATAATGATCTAAGCTGAGATTTCAGGTGAAAGTTTTCATCTTTGTGTTCTGACTTTTGTTTGAATTCAACCCTAAAATTCAAAATGCAGAAGACAAACATTTACTATTTCATTGAATAGTTCTATTTCATAGCCCTATTAATATACGCCAAATATATTAATTAAGACTATGCCAGCTAAAGCTTCTATTTCTTGTTTGTTATCAGTAACATGGTGCAGCATTTTTGCTTTCTAAAAACTTTAAAACATTCCAGAGAAAACTGTCAAAGTGATTATTACAGCATCCTAAAATCCTTGTGTTGGGGGTGGGGTACTTAATACAGTAGAAATTCATTATCTTACAGTTCTGAAAGCTAGAAGTCTGAAATCAACATGTTGTCAGGGCCATGGTCTCTCAGAAGGGAGACCATAGGGAAGGATTCTTTTTTGCCATTAAAAGCTTCTGGTGATTATCAGCAGTCGCCGACATTCTTCACCTCTGGTCTCATAACTCCAACCTCTGCTTCCATCTTCACTTCCTCATCTTCCCTTTGTGTCTGTGTTCAAATTTCCTTAGCCTTACAGGGACATCAGTCAATGGATAAGAGCCCTTTCTAGTCCAGTATGCCCCATCTTAACTTGATTACACCTGCAAAGACCTTTAAATGAGGTCACATTCACAAATTCTGCATAGTCATGGATTTGAATAGCCAAGTATGGATGTGAGAGTTGGACCATAAAGAAGGCTGAGTGCTGTAGAATTGATGTTTTCTAACTGTGGTGCCAGAGAAGACTCTTGAGAGGCACTTAGAAAGCAAGGAGATCAAACCAGTCAATCCTAAAGAAAATCAGCCCTGAATATTCATTGGAAGGACTGGGGCTGAAGCTGAAGCTCCAACACTTTGGCCACTTGATGTGAAGCCAACTTATTGGAAAAGACCCTGATGCTGGGAAAGATTGAGGGCAGGAGGAGAAGGGGATGACAGAGGATGGGATGGTTGGATGGCATCACCGACTCAATGGACAGCAGGTGTGCTCAGTTGCTTCAGTTGTGTCCGACTCCTTGCAACCCCATGGACTGTAGCCCATCAGGCCTCCCTCATCCGTGGGATTCTCCAAGCAAGAATACTGGAGTGGGTTGCCATGCTCTCCTCCAGGGGCTCTTCCTGACCCAGAGATCGAACATGGGTCTCCTGCATTGCAAACGGATTCTTTACCACTGAGCCACCGGGGAAGCCCAAAACACAGGATAAATAGAGTTTAGTAGACATCCCCACAGACTGTAGCCTGCCAGGCTTCTCTGCCCATGGAATTCCTCAGGCAAGAATACTGGAGTAGGTAGTTATTCCCTTCTCCAGGGGCTGTTCCTGACCTAGGGAATCAAACCCGGGTATCCTGCATTGCAGGCAGATTCTTTGCCATCTGAGCCACCAGGGAAGTCCCAGAATGAACATGAATTTGAGCAAATCATGGGAGATAGCAAATGAAAGAGAAGCCTGGCGTGCTGCAATCCAAGGGGTCCCAAAGAGTCAGACCTGACTTAGGAACTGAGCAACAACAACCACCATTCAACCTAGTACACCAATTATGTTTGGGGATTTTAACATTCCAGTCTCAGTAACTGAGAGAATAAGTAAACAAAAACGTATGCATCAACCAACTTGCCCTAATTGACAATATCGGACACCATAGCCAACAACGGCAGAACACTCAGTCTTCTCAAGTTCACCTAAAACTGTCACCAAAATGAGTCATAAAAAAACAAAGTTACAGTCAATTCTAAAGGATTTTAATTATACACAGTGTTTTCTGATGAAAATGGAATTAAAATAGAAATCAATAACAAAATGCATATAAAATCCTCAAACACCTGAAAATAATGAACATACTCTAAATAACACATTTCTAAGTAATTTTGGAATTACACAACACACTTCTAAATTTTTTCTGTGTCCAAAGAAAGAATTACAAAGAATGTAAGAAATATTTTGAACTGAATGTTACTGAAGACACAAGGAAACTAACACCTTATTTTTACACACTTATGTAGAAAAAGACCATCTTGCAATCAAAAACTTAAAGGGATGAGGGTAAGAAGATCTTATCCAGTTGCACTTAAGTAAATGACCTTTATACACTACTTGTTTTAGCATACTCTTTCAGCATTCTCTTTTATTTTATTAAAATATTGATTCTTATAAGTTAGCATCTCTACCTGAATCCTATGGGATTAAACATCCCCTTAGACAGAAATGACTAAGATTTCCAAATTTTTAGCTACCTGGAGAGTTAACTTCATAACTACTTAAAGGAAGATTTTTTTAAAAAAATTAGACATGTATATATCCTAGCATATATGCATATACATACATAGTAAATCAGTTCACTTCAGTTCAAAATTGAAATTCAACTAAGAAAAGATAAAGAGGATAAAGAGAGGAATATTCATTCAGTTCAGTTGCTCAGTCATGCCCGACTCTTTGTAACCCCATGGACTACAGCATGCCAGGCTTCACTGTCCATCACCAACTCCCGGAGCTTACTCAAACTCACGTCCATTGAGCTGGTAATGCCAGCCAACCATTTCATCCTCTGTGGTCACCTGCTTCTCCTGCCTTCAATCTTTCCCAGCATCAGGGTCTTTTCTATGAGTCAATTCTTTGCATCAGGTGGCCAAAGTATTGGAGCTTCAGCATCAGTCCTTCCAATGAATATTCAGGACTGATTTCCTTTAGGATTAACTGGTTTGATCTCACTGTAGTCCAAGGAACTCTCAAGAGTCTTATCCAATATCAGTTCAAAAGTATCAATTCTTTGGCACTCAGCTTTCTTAATGGTCCAATTCTCACATCCATATATGACTGCTGGAAAAACCATAGCTTTGACTAGATGGACCTTTCTCAGCAAAGTAATGTCTCTGTTTTTTAATATGCTGTCTAGGTTTGTCATAGCTTTTTTTCTAAGGAGCAAGCGTCTTTTAATCTGATGGCTGCAGTCACCATCTGCAGTGACTTCTGTCACCATTTCCACTGTTTACCCATCTACTTGCCATGAAATGATGGGACTGGATACCATGATCTTAGTTTTTTTGAATGCTGAGTTTTAAGCCAGCTTTTTCACTCTCCTCTTTGATTTTCATCAAGCGGCTCTTTAGTTCTTCTTCACTTTCTGCCATAAGGGTGGTGTCATCTGCATATCTGAGGTTATTGATATTTCTCCTGGCAATCTTGATTCCAGCTTTTGCTTCATCCAGCCTGGCATTTCATATGATGAACTCTGCATATAAGTTAAATAAGCAGGGTGACAATATACAGCCTTGATGTACTCCTTTCCCAGTTTGGAACTTGTCCATTGTTTCATGTCCAGTTCTAACTGTTGCTTCTTGACCTGCCTACAGGTTTTTCAGGAGGCAGGTCAGGTAGTCTGCTATTTATTATTTCCATCTCTTTCAGAATTTTCCACAGTTTGTTGTAATCCACAGTCAAAGGCTTTAGTGTAGTCAATGAAGCAGAAGTAGATGTTTTTCTGGAATTCTCTTGCTTTTTGTATGATCCAACAGGTGTTGGCAATTTGATCTCTGCTTCCTCTGCTTTTTCTAAATTCAGCTTCAACATCTGGAAGTTCTCAATTCAAGTACTGTTGAAGCCTAGCTTGGAGAATTTTGAGCTTTACTTTGCTAGCATATGAGATGAGTGCTAATTGTGCAGTATTTTGAGCATCCTTTGGAATTGCCTTGGGATTGGAATGAAAACTGACCTTTTCAAGTCCTATGGCCACTGCTGAGTTTTCCAAATTTGCTGTCATACTGAGTGCAGCACTTTCACAGCATCATCTTTTAGGATTTGAAATAGCTCAGCTGAAATTCCATCACCCCCACTAGCTTTGTTCATAGTGATGCTTCCTAAGGCCCAGTTGACTTCACATTCCATGATGTCCGGCTCTAGGTGAGTGATCACACCATCATAGTTATCTGGGTCATGAAGATCTTTTTTGTGTAGTTCCTCTGTGTATTCTTGCCACCTCTTCTTAATATCTTCTGCTTCTGTTAGGCCCATATCATTTCTTTCTTTTATTGTGCCCATCTTTGCCTGAAATGTTCCCTTGGTATCCTTAATTTTCTTGAAGAGATCTCTAGTCTTTCCCATTCTATTGTTTTCCTCTATTTCTTTGCATTGATCACTTAAGAAGGCTTTCTTATGTCTCCTTACTATTCTTTGGAACTCTGCATTCAAATGGCTATATCTTTCATTTTCTCCCTTGCCTTTCACTTTTTTATTTTTCTCAGGTATTTGTCAAGGGCTCCTTAGACAACCATTTTGCCTTTTTTTATTTCTTTTTCTTTGGGATGGTTTTGATCACGGCCTCCTGTACAGTGTTACAAACCTCCATCCATAGTTCTTCAGGCACTCTGTCTATCAGATCTAATCTCTTGAATCTATTTGTTACTTCCACTGTATAATTGTAAGGGATTTGATTTAGGTCATACATGAATAGTCTAGTGGGTTTTCCTACTTTCTTCTATTTAAATCTGAATTTTGCAGTAAGGAGTTCATGATCTAAGCAAAAGTCAGCTACTGGTCTTGTTTTTGCTGACTGCATAGAGCTTCTCCATCTTCAGCTGCAAAGAATATAATCAGTTTGATTTCAGTATTGACCATCTGGCAATGCCCATGTGTAGAGTCATCTCTCGTGTTGTTGGAAGAGGGTATTTGCTATGACCAGTGTGTTCTCTTGGCAAAACTCTGTTAGTCTTTGCCCTGCTTCATTTTGTATTCCAAAGCCAAACTTGCCTGTTACTCCAGGTATCTCTTGACTTCCTACTTTTGCATTCCAGTCCCCTATGATGAAAACAACATCTTTTAGGAGTGTTAGCTCTAGAAGATCTTGTAGATCATCACAGAACCATTCAGCTTCAGCTTCTTTGGCATTAGTAGTTGGGGCATAGACTTGAATTACTGTTGGTTTGCTTTGTAAACGAACAGAGATCATTCTGTCATTTTTGAGATTACACTCAAGTACTGCATTTTGGACTCTTTTGTTAACTGTGAGGGCTACTCCATCTCTTCTAAGGGATTCTTACCCACAGTAGCAGATATAATCATCATCTGAATTAAATTCACCCATTCCGGTCCATTTTAGTTCACTGATTCCTAAAATGTCGATGTTCACTCTTGCCATCTCTTTGACCACTTCCAATTTACCTTGATTCATGGACCTAACAGTTTCCTGTGCAATATTGCTCTTTACAACATTGGACTTTACTTTCGTTACCAGTCACATACATAGTCTATATTGTATGTAAAAAATCACATATCAATTTGTTGCATAGGCCTCCAACCTGTGGTCTACAAGTGCAAGTTCATAATGTATCTCACTGAAAATTCATATTTTGCAAATATATGTGTATTTTCTAGAGAGAGGTCTAGAGCTTTCATTAGATTTTTAGCAAAATCTATAAACCCAAATATTTTAAAGCAGTTTTTAGAGATTAAAGTGTATTTCAAAGCTATTCTTTACTCTCCATATTCTCTTCCCTCTAGTGACATACAGGGTCTTGGTCTGTTGTTGACATTTTGGATGTCCGAGTAGTGAACAATGCAAAACATTGAGAATAATCCTTTTAATGCAAAGAATGACCAGATGTGATAACATAACACAGCCTTGTTTGAGATTCTTGACTTGTTTAAAATTTAAGTAGCATTACATCTCTTTATAGAACTGGCTTAGAATAAGCATGAAAACAGCTCTTATGCAGTCTATGAGGCCAAAAAATAAATGCAATTCTGCACATTTTTTATTTAAAAGCATTCACAAGTGACATGTGAGGCATAAACGTTGGCTAAAAGCCACAGCTAAGCGTTGTGTTAAAAAAGATACTATTGTTTTTAAGCCAAAAACTATTTAGCAATCAGTTCTCCATTTCCTAATTATTAAATTAGGAATAAAACCAGAAATATATATATATATATATAAAGGGCTGTGCTTTAAGTATTGTCTTTCAGTTTAATATCCATGACAACTCTTACAAATCCAAACAAAACTGATCAATAGCCTACATAAGCAGTCATGTGGAATAGAAGAGGACTTTCCTATTTAGGCTAGGAGAAAGAATCATGCTAGACATGGCTTGGTGAGATTTTGGGAAGTAAAATTAATGAAATAGATATGTGCTAGGAGAAATGATTCTATACACATGTTCTGAACGCTTCTGCTTAGATTAATGTTTTCCTGCAAATAAAACTGGTTATTATCTATTTCAGGTCAAATAATGTAGCTATAAAGATGAATCTAGAGCTTCCCAGGTGGTGCAATGGTAAAGAATCCACCTCCTAATGCAGGAGACTCAGGAGATGCAAGTTGAATCCCTGGGTCAGAAAGATTCCGTGGAGGAGGAAATGACAACCCACTCCATATTCTTGCCTGGGAAATTCCATAGGGAGAGGAGCCTGGCTGGCTACATTCCATGGGGTCACAAAGAGTTGGATACAACTGAGCAACTGAGTACACATATACACAAAGACAAATCTATAGTAAGCAAGGTATTTATTTGGTCATTCAAAGCCAAGAGATGAGAGTCATTCTCAAAAAAAAAAATACTAAAATGAGCAAAACCACTTTGGAATCTCTAAATATAGCACATATAAAAGATTTAATCTATGTGATAACAGATAATGAAACCTCAAAACAAATCCAAATTTTCAACATCCTCAAGATATGTGTTAGTATTATAGACCTTGAAAGAAATGCATACCTTATTTGACATCCTATTTAAATATATATGACTCTCCTCTACAACTGAGTGAAACGTTTTTGCTACTCACCCTTTATTATGCTGCTAACATATCAATCTCAGAATCCACTTCTGTCTTGGAAAGGTTTAGTAAGATGTACAAAAGTAAGCACTCTAACAATTTTTTTTTTTTTTTTTTTGCCATGCCACACAGCTTGTGGGATTTTAATTCCTTGACCAGGGATTGAACCCAGGCCCTGCACAGTGAGAGCTCTGAGTCCTAGCCACTGGACTGCCAGGGAATTCCCACTAACAAATCTTAATAATTCACTTGCAAACGGAGATAGTCTGAAAATTATGTCACAAGTAAAACATCCTTTTTGAATCTAAAAGGCAAGATTTAGCAATGTGTTTTTCCCATTATATGCTTTGCTTCAGGGTTCCATCAGAGGTACACTTAAAATTAAGAACTGTATAAATGAACATGAGTGGAAAATTTATGAGTCTAGAGCAGAAGACACTTGGAAGGCAGCATCACTTTCTCCTCTGTGTAAAATTGGTCTCAGGAAAGTCCAATGGACAGCGTCATGGCCTCCGTTGTGTTCTCTTCCCCAACCATCCACATGTCATAGAATTAACAAACCCACATTCTCAAGTCATGTTTCCTAACTTGGTCTGACTCTTAAGTACTTCAAGATGTGCATTAGGTCCATTTGCTTTTTTCATTTCCCATTTGGTGATTCAAAAGGACATAGAAATACAAAGAGGTTGACTAAGGCATCCTGAGAACTGGTGTTCGGAAAACCTAATCATCAATAAGGAATAGCTTTCTCTCAGTTTTATATTAGTTTTAACTTACATATCAAAGTTGCAAAGTCAAAGGCCTGTAGGGCCAGGTGGTCCACTGGAAGTCAACAGAGAACAAAAGTTTGTGGCCTTCAGAAAACGGGCAGTTGCCAGTCCGACTCACCTGTTACCAAGGAAGGGAACTCTAAAGCTGGACACTCCAAGACAGCCCAGATATCTGAATTTTTATTTGAATACTCCAGATTACTAAATACAGTTACTAATTCCAAATTTCTTAACTACTGTTAAGAAAGAGTGAGGACCTGAAGACATGGCATGGCAACCAATATTTCATGTGTCTGTGACCTCTGGAAGAAGTCTTCTCAAAACCAGTATTGGCCATATGTCTGTGTGTACTTGGAAAATGATTGCATCTGTAGGATGGATGAGAAGTCTGCCCTAGAAGCAGCCACTGAGGTCCATCTCAAGGTGAGACTTCATTGATTCTGAGTCATAATCATCTTCCCCATGTCTAGTACTAGCTCTCAGACAAGGGCGTGGCTTCTGACCTAACTGTTGAGCAAAGAATCATGTGTACCACAATCTGTCAAGACTCAATGAGACTAGCTTTTGGAATCAATTCCACTATTCCAATTTTTAAAAATTTAATGTAAAAGAAATTTGCAGTTCTAATTACAAAATCAAGTAAAATTCACCCAGAAAAATAACAAATACAGATAAACAAAGGGAAATCTCTTTAAAACATTCACATTCCCACTAAGTACCCACTAGATCCTTTTAGTCTTTTTCTAAGTGTTTATCTCTTTTAGAAAAATGACATCAAATCAAATGTATTTTGTAGTGCATATATATATAGTCAAGAAATACTGATTTTTAAAGGAGTATAAATGTAATTTTTATAAGATTAAATTTTATTCATTTCATTTAACATAAGCATAAACATGTCCATTTATCAAGAGTATGGTGTTGAAGATAAAAAATAAAGCCCAAAACAGGAAAAAAAAAATGCAAAGCAACTCTCCCCTGAAGAAAACAGTTTCCCTCAAATCACCCACTAATTTAACAACAAAATTTTTCAAAATGTTAAGAAATCTACTCTGTAATGATAAAGCCTAATAAATCTAAAGTGAAAATAGATCAAAATATACTCATTATATCACAAAGGATATTATTTAGATATAAGAACAAAGTATCAGAAAATATAAGTTGCTAATAGATTAAATAATGAATCTAGAGAGATTGGGAAGAAAAGATAAGGTCACTACAATGAACTCTGAAAATTCTATAATGTATATGTAAATAGGACAAGAAAAAATAAATATTATTCATATATAGTAATATATAATAAATGCATTTATATATTAATATAATCAAATGGATCTTTAAAATATAATAAGTAAAATGCAAAAATACAAAATTTATATGTAAATATAATAAGTCAAATACATATTTTGACCTCTACTAAAATCTCTTGCTAGTTAAAGCTAATATACCTTTTTTTTTAATTTATTTGGAATTCAGCAGTGGTACAGATTTCTGTTCACCTTTTCCCTGAGAAGGCTAATTAGTGAAATAAATGACTAATTGATTATTAGTCATTAGTAATGACTAATTATTGATAATTAGGTTATCAGATTAACTGATAACTGGGAAATTAAAAAATTAACATTTTGGAAGGTTATTTCTGTCTTGAATTTCTCTGCATTATTTGGCCTTCTCTTGATAAAAACCCTCTATGTTACAATAGTCAAGAATAGCCAAGAACAAATGAGTTAAAAGCAAATAAGAAAAACATTCTTATATAATACAACCAGACAGTGAAGTGCTTTTTTTAGAATAGAATTTTCTCCGTTAGCAGCTCCAAATACTAATACAGTCTTGATTTCCAAACAAGTTTCTTTCTTAGATCTGTTTTAAATAAAATCTGATCACTGTAAGAGCAAAACTTTGCATAAAAACATATATTAGTGGAATTGATATATCCAATCGTCTCACAGTTGCCTCTCAAAAGTCACATGCACCCCAATATTGGGTTCCATTGGTCCAAAAAAGAGACCTCCAAAATCTGTAAAAAATGCTGTATCACCTGTCTTAAACTAATATTCAGAAATTATTAGGCTCATCCAGAACTGATGTAGCTTTCCATTTATTCATTTGCTTCACGCATATAATCCAGTGATAAATCTCTTCCCTGCTAAGCATCCTGTTCTCCGATTCTGAGATTAAATAAATCAATTTTATGAAATCATCTTGCAATACAGATGCTCCCTTTTCCCAACCCACATATTCTCATAAAAATTTAACAGGAAAAATTTTAAAACATCTCGTCAACATTGTTTTTGCAAAGCAACTATTAGTTATAAACAGTCTTTTAGGTCTCAAGGAGATTTAAGATACTTCAAAGACTTGGTTTAAACCCCCTAAATCCAGGTTGCTCTTATGTATTTTCTAAAACATCATATGTTAAGTTTAATGCTTAAAATTTTTTTTAATGTTTTGTTACACACTGGAAAAATTTAAACTGATCTCATTCTAAGAAACAGACATTCCTGGAATTTCTATTTTCGCTAGTTCTTTTCTTTTCAAAAGATAAAGAAACAAGTGCTTCTGCTCATTGTTTTTAAATAAATGCCTTCGAACTTATTCAAAGAAATCATACATCTCATCTACCCAACGTAATATATAGTAACATATTTTAATTCATGTTTTAAAAAAAAAGAGAGAGAAATTACCACTTAGTTCTTTCAGAATGGCCTTCTTGGTTACTCTTCTTATCAGAAAAGAGGCTGGTCTGTTTTCTTTTCGTATATCCTATGGGTCAGTGGCAAGAAAAAACAAATAAAGGCCATCTTGATAATTATTAGAAGTTTGTCTAAATATTAACGGAGTCATGCTAATCTGAATTGCTCAGTTAATAGATACATGGTTCAATTTTTGAAATTCTGACTTAAATAAGTTATAAAAGCATGCACAATGGTGAGTATTAATTTTAAACTAAAAATCATAGGGTATGTTTTCCCCTCTAAGCTTTAGATAACCATTGTATTACACTGGCAGGCTTGGGTTGAATTAAAAAAAAAATCTCAATTTGAGAAAGCAGTTTTCTATTTCATAGCAAAGATTCAGTTGGGCCAATTAAATAATTCCTCAGCTTTCCACTGTTCTTTGCACTGGTAAGAAAGAACCATAAGCAACAATAATTTATTATGTCTTGTTTTAGTACATATTTTGAAATTTTTACAACTAAGAGGAACACAGTTTTTTAAAGGTCCATTTCCTCTAAAATAAAACAACATGTATCTCTTACCGCTGGCTGGACATATCCCCTTAGTTTCAAAATTAGAGAATAAAAGACTCAACTGTTTGTCTATTTGTTCTACTTGTTGTAATGTCAGTTCTATCGATGTAAAATAATAGATGCTTTAGGAGGAATTATTTACATGTCTATTTTGCCCAGTATGATGTGTACTCTTTCTATCATATGTGGGGAATATACAAGAAGTGATAAATCCTCAACCAGATGCTGAAAAGTCATCTATAAAAAAGATAATCATATTTTAAGATTAATTCACAATCAAATCATGGCTGTAATTACTATTTGCTTTGTGTTTTCTGCATTTTAAAATTTTTCCAAAGTGAGTGAAATGAGCCTACTAAAAAAAGAAGAAAATCTGAATCCTGATTTCCCAAGGACTTGTGGCAGATTAAATCAATTTCCTAGACTAGCTCTTGAACATATGGAGACATTAATAAAAACAAAAGTATGAGATCTCCCTCCCATCAAGGAAAAAAAAATTAAGTGGTATTCAGGTGTAATGATTGCTGCTAAAAGAACACTGTATTTATAGTGAAAACAGTTTATTCTCTTTTCCATTACAAAATTAATACCTTAACGCATTTCTTTGTTTAATTTTATAACTCTAAAGAAGAAACTTTCTTTTGAGCACTTGTGTGTCTAGTATTGTTAATTACTAGAGAATAGCAAGTTTGGAATCTTTTATTTCTTCTTTTTCTCCTTCTCCTTCTTTACTCCTCCTCTTCATCTTCCTCCCACCTCCTCCTCCTTCTCCTTCTTCTTTTCCCCGACCATCACAAATGTGAATACACATATACACAAACACACACACACACACACATACCCCAAGCACAGAGTTTGTGTCTGGCTATACAGTAATTATTTAAGCAATATTTGACACACTGTAATTATTTAAGCAATATTGGATAGTCATGATGTCAGTTAGGCAATGACAATCTACCCTAGAAACTTCAACTCATTAAGTCACAAAAATGATGCTTTTCATAGTTAATAAACACTCAGAAACCCGATTCCTATAGTGGAGAAAAAAATCAGTGTTAAATCCAGTTACCTTGTCATTTTTTCTATATTATCTTCAAGATCCACCCCCATCTATCAATAGAAAATCTTTAAAAGACTTACATAAACAGTTTGAAATTCTCAATGAGTATTCCCAATGAGATTCCCCATGAGTACATGCTTATTTTCCAATTTCTTATTCTTGATGACCTATACAGTAAAGTAGCCAAGCTTTTCAACTGTCCAGATGATAATAGTAATTAACATAGTATAAAGAGAGAGAGAGATGATAAGTATCCTTAGAATAAAATGCAAATTACTTAATTATATTGCCAAGGATCATCCAAATTTCTCCTTCCCTCTTGTATAGACAACAGATGCCTATATTTTATCCTGTGTTCATTACACCATTCATTCTCTTATTTATTCACTTTTGGGTCTTTTAAGTTTAATTGGAAGCCAGTGGACAGTCTATGGGGCTTCCCTGTTGACTCAGTCAGTAAAGAGTCTGCCTGCAATGCGGGAGCCCTGGGTTTGATCCCCGGGTTGGAAAGATCCCCAGAGAAGGGAATGGCAACCCACTCCAGTATTCTTGCCAGGAAAATCAATGGACAGAGGAGAATGGTGGGCCACAGCCCGTGGGGTTGTAAGAGTCGAACATGACTTAGCAACTAAACCACCACCAACATCAGACAGTCTATTCAGTGGTTTTAGACAGTGATTTGTATGGTACTCATGTCAATATTAAAAGACGCTTACTCCTTGGAAGGAAAGTTATGACCAACCTAGATAGCATAGTAAAAAGCAGAGACATTACTTTGCCAACAAAGGTCCATCTAGTCAAGGCTATGGTTTTTCCAGTGGTCATGTATGGATGTGAGAGTTGGACCGTGAAGAAAGCTGAGCGCCGAAGCATTGATACTTTTGAACTGTGGTGTTCGAGAAGACTCTTGAGAGTCCCTCAGACTGCAAGGAGATCCAACCAGTGCAAACTGCCTTATGACCCAGCAATTCCACTGCTGGGCATACACACTGAGGAAACCAGAATTGAAAGAGACATGTGTACCTCAATGTTCATCACAGCACTGTTTATAATAGCCAGGACATGGAAGCAACCTAGATGTCCATCAGCAGATGAATGGATAAGAAAGCTGTGGTACATATAACAATGGAGTATTACTCAGCCATTAAAAAGAATACGTTTGAATCAGTTCTAATGAGGTGGATGAAACTGGAGCCTGTTATACAGAGTGAAGTAAGCCAGAAAGAAAAACACCAATACAGTATACTAACGCATATATATGGAATTTAGAAAGATGGTAACAATAACCACGTAACAATGAGATAGCAAAAAAGACACAAATGTATAGAACAGTCTTTTAGACTCTGTGGGAGAGGGAGAAGGTGGGATGATTTGGGAGAATGGCATTGAAACATGTATAATATCATATAAGAAACTAATTGCCAGTCCAAGTTTGATGCAGGATACAGGATGCTGGGGCACTGGGATGACCCAGAGGGATGGTACGGGGAGGGAGGAGGGAAGAGGGTTCAGGATGGGGAACACGTGTACACCCATGGCAGATTCATGTTGATGTATGGCAAAACCAATACAATACTGTAAAGTAATTAGCCTCCAATTAAAATAAATAAATTTAAATTTAAAAAATAATAATAATAAAGGCAATCAGTCCTGGGTGTTCATTGAAAGGGCTGATGCTAAAGCTAAAATTCCAGTACTTTGGCTACCTCATGCAAAGAGTTGACTCATTGGAAAAGACACTGATGCTGGGAGGGATTGGGGGCAGGAGGAGAAGGGGACGACAGAGAATGAGATGGCTGGATGGCATCACCGACACGATGGACATGAGTTTGAGTAAACTCCGGGAGTTGGTGATGGACAGGGAGGCTTGGCGTGTGGCAATTCATGCAGTCTCGAAGAGTTGGACACGACTGAGTGACTGAACTGAACTGAATTGAATGTCAAAATTCTATAATAAGATTAATTACTGTATCCTATTCTGAAGACTTGTCAGGAGACCACCTGTCCTGCAATAAGTAAATAATGTGGAGTTATAAATCTCTGTATATTTAATAGATAAACATGTAAAACTACAAGGAAGACTAAGCTTGTGCATATCCATGAAAGGAAGTCAGGTCTCATTTCTTTTCTTGCAAAGAAAATTATCAGAGAATCATTCTGCAATGAAGACTCAATCCTATGCCTGGGATGCCCAGGCATATCAAATAGTAACATTTTTTCACTGCACCTAAGCACCTTCCTACACTGTTTAGCACTCAAAGATGTTTTGTCCTGGGCAGGAGTACCCTTGGAAACAAACTTTCCAAAAGCTCAGGGGGATGTTGGCTGTGCAAGATCTCTTTGAAGTGCCAGAGCAGGAAAAGGGAGTGAAAAGTTTTGACCAGTTAGCAATCAACTGAATGGAGTGTCTGACTACCATACCCCAGGAGTTCATGCTGCCATGTCTCAAACCCCATTCGCAGGCCACTCATCTCATCCAGTTCCAAAGCCACTTCTTTCCTATACATATTTTTAAAAAGATACTTTAAGCTAAAGGATACAACTTGTGTCTGTGATTTAAAACATAAATGTGTTTAATCAAAATGACACAGGAGAGAAAGGAGATTAGAAAGCCCTGAAGTCCTGTTGAATCTCACTGAATTAACACTAAACCTTATGTAGCTCAAGGAAATCCAACTTTTCTTTCCAATAAAATATAATCCCAGATCAGGACTGTGGAGGTTATAAAAGAGTCAATGACATCTTTGGGGAGAATTATGATTTTAACCCTACTGCCACTACTTAGTCTCAATAACTAGAACCTATCTCTTTAAAATCCCTCTTGCAAATTGAATGAGATCTACTTTATCTCCCTTGAAACCACATGTACATTGAGACTTTTACAAAAGTGACAAAAGCGTTGTACATGCTACTGAAAGAGATTTTCTTTTTCTGAATTCTCTACAATGATTAACTAATATTAGCTATATAGTTACAACCACCAGCTCTATAACTGACTCTGCTGCTGCTGCTGCTAAGTTGCTTCAGTTGTGTCTGACTCTGTGTGACCCCATAGACAGCAGCCCATTGGGCTCCTCCGTCCCTGGGATTCTCCAGGCAAGAGTATTGGAGTGGGGTGCCATTGCCTTCTCCAATCCATGAAAGTGAAGAGTGAAAGTGAAGTCGCTCAGTCGTGCCCGACTCTTCACTACCCCATGGACTGCAGCCCACCAGGCTCCGCTGCCCATGGGATTTTCCAGGCAAGAGCACTGGAGCGGGGTGCCATTGCCTTCTCCAGTAATTGACTCTACATGATGTAAACCCTAACTCAGTTGGAATTCGGCTAGTTACATGGTTTCTTAACAGAATCAACTGCATTTCAAAGTTAATAAACTCTTGTGTGCTACAAATTCAGATCAGTTCAGTTCAGTTGTTCAGTCATGTCCAGCTCTTCGCCACCCCATGAATCGCAGCACGCCAGGCCTCCCTGTCCATCACCAGCTCCCGGAATTTACTCAAACTCATGTCCATCAAGTCAGTGATGCCATCCAGCCATCTTATCCTCTGCCATCCCCTTCTCCTCCTGCCCCCAATCCCTCCCAGCATCAGGGTCTTTTCCAATGAGTCAACTCTTTGCATGAGGTCCAAAATATTGGAGTTGCAGCTTTAGCATCAGTCCTTCCAATGAACACACAGGACGGATCTCCTTTAGGATGGACTGGTTGGATCTCCTTGCAGTCCAAGGGACTCTCAAGAGTATTCTCCAACACCACAGTTCAAAAGCATCAATTCTTCAGCGCTCAGCTTTCTTCACAGTCCAACTCTCACATCCATACATGACCACTGGAAAAACCATAGCCTTGACTAGATGGACCTTTGTTGGCAAAGTAATGTCTCTGCTTTTGAATATGCTATCTCGGTTGCTCATAACTTTTCTTCCAAGGAATAAGCGTCTTTCAATTTCATGGCTGCAATCACGATCTGCAGGGATTTTGGAGCCCCCAAAAATAAAGTCAGCCACTGTTTCCCCATCTATTTGCCATGAAATGATGGGACTGGATGCCATGATCTTAGTTTTCTGAATGTTGAGCTTTAAGCCAACATTTTCACTCTCCTCTTTCACTTTCATCAACAGGCTTTTTAGTTCTTCTTGACTTTCTGCCATAAGGGTGGTGTCATCTGTGTATCTGAGGTTATTGATATTTCTCCCAGAAACCTTGATTCCAGCTTGTATTCTTCCAGCCCAGCATTTCTCATGATGTACTCTGCATAGAAGTTAAATAAGCAGGGTGACAATATACAGCCTTGACGTACTCCTTTTCCTATTTGGAACCAGTCTGTTGTTCCATGTCCAGTTCTAACTGTTGCTTCCTCACCTGCATATAGGTTTCTCAAGAGGCAGGTCAGGTGGTCTGGTATTCCCATCTCTTTCAGAATTTTCCACAGTTGATTGTGATCCACACAGTCAAAGGCTTTGGCATAGTTAATAAAGCAGAATTAGGTCCCATGAAATGTGTGAGTTCCGAAAAGGTCTCAGGTATTCCAGCAGGTGCTGGATTAATATATGTAATATATCCATGTAATAAATAATATCCTAGACAAAAAGATTTTAATATCATGTTTGGAAGTTATAATTAAACATAGTCTCTTCCAACTGATGCCACAATCAAAAAGTGGCCCAGTCTTGAGCAGTACTTTATTTTAATGAGGAGAATGTAAATCCTTCAGTTCAGTTCAGTTCAGTCGCTCAGTCGTGTCCAACTCTTTGTAACCCCATGAACCACAGCACACCAGGGCTCCCTGTCCATTACCAACTCCTGGAGTTTACCCAAACTCATGTCCATTGAGTCAGTGATGCCATCCACCCATCTCACCCTCTGTTGTCCCCTTCTCCACCTGCGTTTAATCTTTCCCAACATCAGGATCTTTTCAAATGATCAAATTCTTGGCATCAGGTGGCCAAAATATAGCAAATAGAAGAAATTTATCCGTATCAACAATATCAGCACTGTGTTGACAGGCAATCAATAAGTATCTGTTGGATGACCCTTTTTTACAAAGAACATGTGTAAGTGCTAACCGCTCTCCATTCAGTCTAATATCATAACGTCTGATAGAGTCCTTGGAGTTCTATCTTGCAAACCATGTTTTAAAACACATGTTGGAGCCAGATTCATCACAATTGCAAGGCAGAACATCATAAGGATTCTACTCAGCCCCTTAATATGCAAACAAGCCTGCAGTCATCAAACTCAAATGCTCACTGATGAAACCAAACCAAAAAAGGCTAAAGAGGCTCTCTTTACTCAGTGGGAGAGAAAACTATGTAAAATGTAAAATGAATACTCTGTGAGAATATGGAAATTACCATAGCAAGTAAGCAAGCATATAGGAATTTAAGGTTAGCACAATCAACAGCAACCAAATTATCTGCACCAGATGGAAAGCCCCTAGCAGATATAGCTAGTTCCTAATCTTCCATATGGGGCTTCCCTGGTGGCTCAGAAGGTAAAGCATCTGCCTACAGTGCGGGAGACCCGGGTTCCATCCCTGGGTTGGGAAGATCCCCTAGAGAAGGAAATGGCAACCCACTCCAGTATTCTTGTCTGGAAAATTCCATGGACTGTTACAACTTCATGAATTTAACTACTTGCGAACAAAAACACTTTTTTCTATTTTCCACTTCCCTTTCTTCTACTTGGTTCAAATGAATAGACAAATTAAATAACTCTTCTACAGTGCTTCTTAGAGATAGATTGCATGAGTATGTCATGTAAAACAATTCACAATCTGGTAAATGGGCAGAAAGACTGGGATTAGGTTTCTGTTTCTTTCAAGGTGGAGAGCACATTTCCATGCTAGCACATGGACATGCAGCTCATGCACTGTTTGACACTATATATAATCAAAGAAGAGTGGGGCACAAAAACTTATACATGTGTCCATAGCAGTATTATTCACAATAGTCAAAAAATGAAAACAATCCTAATGCTCATTAGCTGATGAATGGATAAGTAAAATGTGGTATATCCATTCAATGGCATCTTATTCAACCATAAAAGGGGATGAAGTACTAATACATGCTACAACATAAATTTCAAAAACATTATGCTAAGTGAAAGAATCTAGTCACCAAAAAAACAAACAAACAAAAAAAACCATTTTTTAAGCTCTGCCTTTGCCTTTAAAAAAAAATGTTTTTTGAACATGGTGCATATGGGATCTTAGTTCTCTGACCAAGGATCAAACCGAATTGGAAGCTCAAAGTCTTAAACACTGAACCACCAAGGAAGTCCCAAGACCATATGTACGATTCCATTTGTATGAAACATCCAGAACAGGCAAATCTATAAAGTAACTTAGTCACTGCCTAGAGCTGGGGTGACAGGGAGGGAATGGAAGTGAGTACTAATTGGTGGGCATTTCTCTGTAGTGTAAGAGGTAATACTTTAGATTGTAGTAAGGTTTGCACAATCCTGTGACTATACTAAAAAACCTTGAATTGTATGCTTTGTTCAGTTCAGTCGCTCAGTCGTGTCCGACTCTTTGCGACCCCATGAATCGCAGCACACCAGGCCTCCCTGTCCATCACCATCTCCCGGAGTTCACTCAGACTCACGTCCATCGAGTCCGTGATGCCATCCAGCCATCTCATCCTCTGTCGTCCCCTTCTCCTCCTGCCCCCAATCCCTCCCAGCATCAGGGTCTTTTCCAATGAGTCAACTCTTCGCATGAGGTGGCCAAAGTACTGGAGTTTCAGCTTTAGCATCATTCCCTCCAAAGAAATCCCAGGGCTGATCTCCTACAGAATGGACTGGTTGGATCTCCTTGCAGTCCAAGGGACTCTCAAGAGTTTTCTCGAACACCACAGTTCAAAAGCATCAATTCTTTGGCACTCAGCCTTCTTCACAGTCCAACTCTCACAACAATATACGACCACTGGGAAAACCATAGCCTTGACTAGACGGACATTAGTTGGCAAAGTAATGTCTCTGCTTTTGAATATGCTATCTAGGTTGGTCATAACTTTTCTTCCAAGGAGTAAGCGTCTTTTAATTTCATGGTTGCAGTCACCATCTGCAGTGATTTTGGACCCCCCAAAAATAAAGTCTGACACTGTTTCCACTGTTTCCCCATCTATTTCCCATGAAGTGATGGGACCAGATCCCATAATCTTCATTTTCTGAATGTTGAGCTTTAAGCCAACATTTTCACTCTCCTCTTTCACCTTCATCAAGAGGCTTTTTAGTTCCTCTTCACTTTCTGCCATAAGGGTCGTGTCATCTCCATATCTGAGGTGATTGATATTTCTCCTGGAAATCTTGATTCCAGCTTGTGCTTCTTCCAGCCCAGCGTTTCTCATGATGTACTCTGCATAGAAGTTAAATAAGCAGGGTGACAATATACAGCCTTGATGTACTCCTTTTCCTATTTGGAACCAGTCTGTTGTTCATGTCCAGTTCTAACTGTTGCTTCCTGACCTGCATATAGGTTTCTCAAGAGGCAGGTCAGGTGGTCTGGTATTCCCATCTCTCTCAGAATTTTCCACAGTTTATTGTGATCCACACAGTCAAAGGCTTTGGCATAGTCAACAAAGCAGAAATAGATGTTTTTTTGGAACTCTCTTGCTTTTTCCATGATCCAGCAGATGTTGGCAATTTGCTCTCTGGTTCCTCTGCCTTTTCTAAAACCAGCTTGAACATCAGGAAGTTCACGGTTCACGTATTGCTGAAGCCTGGCTTGGAGAATTTTGAGCATTACTTTACTAGCATGTGAGATGAGTGCAATTGTGCAGTAATTCGAGCATTCTTTGGCATTGCCTTTCTTTGGAATTGGAATGAAAACTGACCTTTTCCAGTCCTGTGGCCACTGCTGAGTTTTCCAAATTTGCTGGCATATTGAGTGCAGCACTTTCACAGCATCATCTTTCAGGATTTGAAAGAGCTCAACTGGAATTCCATCACCTCCACTACCTTTGTTCGTAGTGATGCTTTCTAAGGCCCACTTGACTTCACATTCCAAGATGTCTGGCTCTAGATGAGTGATCACACCATCGTGATTATCTGGGTCATGAAGATCTTTTTTGTACAGTTCTTCTGTGTATTCTTGCCACCTCTTCTTAATATCTTCTGCTTCTGTTAGGTCCATACCATTTCTGTTCTTTATTGAGCCCATCTTTGCATGAAATGTTCCCTCTGTATCTCTAATTTTCTTGAAGAGATCTCTAGTCTTTCCCATTCTGTTGTTTTCCTCTATTTCTTTGCATTGATCGCTGAGGAAGGCTTTCTTATCTCTTCTTGCTATTCTTTGGAACTCTGCATTCAGATGCTTGTATCTTTCCTTTTCTCCTTTGCTTTTCACTTCTCTTCTTTTCACAGCTATTTGTAAGGCCTCCCCAGACAGCCATTTTGCTTTTTTGCATTTCTTTTCCATGGGGATGGTCTTGATCCCTGTCTCCTGTACAATGTCACGAACCTCATTCCATAGTTCATCAGGCACTCTATCTATCTGATCTAGGCCCTTAAATCTATTTCTCACTTCCATTGTATAATCATAAGGGATTTGATTTAGGTCATACCTGAATGGTCTAGTGGTTTTCCCTACTTTCTTCAATTTAAGTCTGAATTTGGTAATAAGGAGTTCATGATCTGAGCCACAGTCAGTTTCTGGTCTTGTTTTTGTTGACTGTATAGAGCTTCTCCAATTTTGGCTGCAAATAATATAATCAATCTGATTTTGGTGTTGACCATCTGGTGATGTCCATGTGTAGAGTCTTCTCTTGTGTTGTTGGAAGAGGGTGTTTGCTATGACCAGTGCATTTTCTTGGCAAAACTCTATCAGTCTTTGCCCTGCTTCATTCCGCATTCCAAGGCCAAATTTGTCTGTTACTCCAGGTGTTTCTTGACTTCCTACTTTTGCATTCCAGTCCCCTAGAATGAAAAGGACATCTTTTTTGAGTGTTCTAAAAGGTCTTGTAGGTCTTCATAGAACTGTTCAACTTCAGCTTCTTCAGCATTACTGGTTGGGGCATACACTTGGATTACTGTGATATGGAATGGTTTGCCTTGGAGACAAACAGAGATCATTCTGTCGTTTTTGAGATTGCATCCAAGTACTGCATTTTGAACTCTTTTGTTGACCATGATGGCTACTCCATTTCTTCTGAGGGATTCCTGCCCACAGTAGTAGATATAATAATCATCTGAGTTAAATTCAACCTTTCCAGTCCATTTTAGTTCGCTGATTCTTAGAATGTTGACATTCACTCTTGCCATCTCTTGTTTGACCACTTCCAATTTGCCTTGATTCATGGACCTGACATTCCAGGTTCCTATGCAATATTGCTCTTTACAGCATCAGACCTTGCTTCTATCACCAGTCACATCCACAGCTGGGTATTGTTTTTGCTTTGACTCCATCCCTTCATTCTTTCTAGAGTTATTTCTCCACTGATCTCCAGTAGCATATTGGGCACCTACTGACGTGGGGAGTTCCTCTTCAGTATCCTATCATTTTGCCTTTTCACATATCAACTATATCTAAATAAAGTAGACTTTTTTAAAAAAGCAGAGGGAAGATTTGAGTAATTATCTAGGCTTAGATTTGTCATTTGGAGGCACAACTGTCTACTTGCTTTTCTAAACAAATTCTATCAAATTCACTAGAAAATTAGTCAGCTCTATTTTCTCGATAATGTAATTCTTGTACTTCAAAACCATTTTTAAGGAGTTTTTATTTTATTTATTTATTTATTTATTTATTTTTAATTTTTACTTTACAATTCTGTATTGGTTTTGGCATAGAAGGAGTTTTTAAAAATCTCCTTTTTACAAAAATCTAAGAAAGTTATAAAGTATGACAAACTTTTAAGGAAATTGTATCAAAAGTGATACAATCACTATCATTATTTTTGTCCTATTCCTTTATTTAGTCCTTTGTTGTTGTTCTAATAGGACAATAATTTGCTTCAGCTTTACCCAAATGAGGCTTTGTTTTTATACGTGTCAGCATTAACCTGAAGCTAATCATTTACCCTGAGTGGTGTCAAAAAATGACCTATTTTCAGGATAAGTTAATAATATCTGAAATAACACTGTTATGCTCTGTCAGCCACCAACATACACTGGAGTGAGAAAAGAAAATGCAGTTGGTTAACTGACCTTGCACAGTTTAACTGTCAAATAAATTCCATAATGGACAGCTCAGAAATCTAATTTGGTAATCCTGAGAAACTCCCCTCCTCCTCTTTGTCCCTCCCTCATGCTCTCTAGATGGTTTAAGAAACAGCAATTATAACATTGACATCTAGCTCTAATATGTGGAGTGTTTCATATATCTGCCTTGATATTCATGACATTATCCTAACTTTCCTAGAACCTAGAAGATGCTGTCTTAAATTATAATTTTCATACGCTGATGTAGTCTTCCATTTCTTTTTGGCAGAGAAACTAGGAAACCTTATAAATGAGAAATACCTCAAGTAACAAAAATCATATGTCACATTTGGCTCCATGAAGAACTACAAATCTCTGAAAAATGGCAGACTTTTTCCCACAGGAAGATCTTAATGAACTCCCAGTGTAGATCTGTACCTTATCTTTGACCACTGTTTAAACTCCATCTCTGACTAACAAATCAAGCAAGATCTCCAAAAGTGACTTATGGAACAGGAAAAATCTCTGCTCAGCAGTGTTCCAGTAGTTCATGACCATGAGAGTGATGCCACAGTAGAAAGTAAACTATGAAGAGTCACAGATCTTGACTGAAAATTGCACCCCACGACAGCTGAGCTAATCTCAGGCTGTTTTAGGTGACAGGAAAATTAAAGTGAGGGCCTTTGCATTGGCTTTCTTCTTTAGCTACCAACCGAAACGAGTTCTGTGAACATTTATTCAAGACCTGGAGCTCTGTTCAGTGGCACAAGGGCAGAGCTAAGCAGAACACAACTCTAGACCAAGACCTTTGAAAGCCAAGAATTTTCAAATGAATTTTCAAAAATATTACCTAAAAGTATCCGCTATCTCTCAAACAGACTGAAATGTTTAGCAGTATAAACACAGAATATAGTTTTCTTCTTCAGTATTTTATAAAGCTCAAGAGCTCTACATAATAATCATAAGCATGCCAAATGATTCATAAAGGGTAAAATTTTGGGGAAAGGTGATATTAGAATTGAAAAATAAAATTTTATAACAGTCAAAACCATTTTATTATTGGACAATTATGTTTTGCTTTTTTGAAAAGAAATATACGATAATGACTTTATTTGTTCAAATAAAACGCACTTGCTGCTCTTGCACATGTTTGGGAAAAGGAAGTCTGTCTCCCCTTACATGTATAATTTCTTTCAATCTCCTGGTGGTAAACATTCACAAACAGGGAAATCATCAATGATTCATCTTACACATGAAATGTAAATAATATCTGGGAGTAAACCCATTGCAAAATTATGTTACTTAAATCTTTCTAGTAGTTTATCACCAAAACAAAAGGAGTGAAATTTTCTACTTTTCTCAGCATTTTTTTTCCCGGTAACGGATTTGGAAGCAAACAGAACAGTTCACTTTTACTTTAGATATTTTGAAGCTCTAAGTCTTGCTAGATCCCTTTATAAAAGCTACCTGTGGACCAATCCTAGGCCTCATGTTCATTGCACAGACGCCAAGATTCTAGGGCTGCACGGAACAGAGTCCTGAAAGAAACGTGTTAAATAGCAATCATCGAGTCTATTAAAGTGGTTCCAAATTGTCCAGCCCTGCACTCAGGATTCACAATAATTCCCGGGGTTGGCCCTGGCTAAGCGACAAGTTGATGGGGCAGAAGGTGGGGAGGAAAATGACCCCGGAAGCAGAGTGTTGGTTTTACACCCGCTGAGTATCTGTTACAAGTGAATTTCCTCTGGCGCCAGCAGGTATTTTGAGCAGGCATCCAGAGGGATCCCAGAGGGGACGGAAGGGAGTGGGGGAGATGGAGCTGGACGTTTGGGGATCAAAGTTTTAAAGATCTCAGAGGAAAGCGGTAAGATCTGGATTGATTGGCCCAAAAGCTTCAAGTGAGATGTAGAAGGTATTTCAAATTTCTGCGGCTTAGAGCAGCGGAGGAAGCGGTAGAACGGTGGGGAGTAAAGAAGATCCCAGGGGATCTTCAGACCGGGCCAAGGGAGTAAAATTCCAGACAAGTCCACAAGGACGAGGAGAGGCGCTACCGTCGCTTTCTACCCCGGGATCCCCAGAGGGAAGACCGTGCCAGCACGCTGGGGCTCGGCTGCCAACGCTCTCATGGGTCCCATGTCGCAAGAGGGGAAGCTGAGGCTCCCGGGGGGACCAGGGGCGCTGAGGTGCGCGCAGAGGCCGCGGCTAGTCTTCTCTGGAGGTCTGAAAGGCAGAGCCATTAAAGCCTGGCTGCCCGCTGAAGCGCTCAGGAAAAGTGACTGCGATTTATTTGGATTAGTCACTATACAGGTCTGGGGAGACAGCTATTTATCCGATGCAGGTCCTTGACAAATTGACTGGGCAGGGCTGCCAAGGACAGTCCCTCTGACCCCGAGCGGTGCTGAGGCGGAAAGCAGGATCCTCCCACCTGCTCCGACCCACAGCGGCGCGCACAGCCTCGGAGACGCGCATCTCCACCTGCGGACGCGCGGCGGCCTGCCGGGGGCCCTCTCCGGGTTGGAGGGGCTCCGGCTCGGCAGCCGGGCCCTTTCAGGGGAGACTTCCACTCTCTCTCCGGCGGAACCTTCTCCCTGGGTTCCGGGAAGGTCACCGAATCGCGATCTGCCCTGCAGGTGATCCAGTCCTGAGCCCACATTGGGGGGATCCACCTCGGTAAAAATCATTTGGTCTGGCAGCATCCGGGTCATTTATCAGAGCGGTCGTTTGGGGGTTTTAGAGAACTATCACGGTGTGAACCCGAAATTTTGGCGACAATAATGTTTTCACTGGTTCTTAGGTGAAGATAACTTAGCCCCTGGTATCACCGGTTCTGCAGTTGGTCCATTCCAAAAGCCTACAACCTGTGCTTTTACAGTTCATACACCTAATGAGAAATAACAAATCCGTTCATTCTATATTTCTGATCTTTTCTGATCAGTTTATTTCGTCGAATTTATTTCTATCGGTAATATATGAAGTGCTAGATTAAAATCTTTTCAAAACAGAGAAGTTTGTACTAAGTATCGACCGACAAGGATAAATGGGTCATTTTCCAACTTGACATACAATCAAAAGGGTTTGTTTTTCCGACAGTATATGCTTTTTATGTAATTTCTTGTTACCTCAGCCTTAAGGCAAACGATGTATTATAGAAACGCGAAGATGTAAGACTAGACCTAAAATAACAGAATTTTGACCAGGAGCTCGAACTACCGAGGACAAGCGAACAAGATCTCTTTGCTTTCAGAATCTGAAACAGCATTTTTTGGACAGTCTCTAAAAATCTCTGCATCAAGCCATGATGTTAATTCCTTTCACCTTTTGCATTTATGTTAGTTAAAGACCTAAGCCTGTGAGAATCATTTGAATAAATTCTTTCTTATTCAATAAAAGAAATCGGATCCCTTCAGTTAAAAGGATGAAAGTTCAGTGCGGCCAGAAGATGAGGGTTTTCACCCTTTTGATGGAGACTATTTGAACTCGAAAATTTTGCGTGGCTATCTATCTTGCTAAAAGTCAGGGCGAGATAATGTGTAATCTGGCTCTGATTTCTTCTGGAAAGAAAACATTGAAATGACTGCTCATTTATCACTGTGCCCACCCTCCCCCTCTCCCACCTTGGTTTAATTGACTATGTAACTCCGAGCTGTTTGTGTCTTAGCTTGACTGTTGGAAATGAAACCAACTCCGTGAAGGGAGAGTTTTAAATTATCAGGTTTATTATGGAAAGAAATCATAAGAAAAACATACAGAAAACGGTTGAAAAACTCTACCATCAGCCAAAACTTTGAGGAACCACCCAAATTTTGCTGACTCATCAGGTTTTTCTTCTTGTATGACTGCTTGGTGAATCTGCAAATGTAGGTTCCCTGACTGATAGTAACTACTTAAGAGTTAAAATACTATTTGTGACATTATCCTTAAACAGATTGCAAGAATACCTACTCTAGTGATTACAGAAATTAAAATGATCAGATCATTTGTTTTTAGTCCAGGTAGCTATTTTAGCCAAACAGACACAGCATTTATTTCCTCTAAGCAGATGCCTGAAATCACACACACACACAAACAAGTCATATAGACTAAAATTTAATCTCATTAGTAATCATTTATAGAACTTATATTTTTATTATATATATATATGTTAAGATTTCTTACAATGGTAATCCACAATTTTGACAAGAAATCAGTGAAACAACTACTCCCGAATACTGAGAATGCATAAATTAGAATAATCTAAAAATGTTCAAAAGTATTATTTAAAAGATTAAAATACATATGCCATTTAACCTAGCAATTCTATTTCAGGAAATTTATTTGACATAAAGAATTAATATCAAGGGATATTAATCATGGTATGTGAATAAAAATTATAATTTAAGGAATATTCACAATAACGACTGTGTGTGAAAGTCTCTCAGTCACATCTGACTCTTTGCAACCCCAAGGACTGTAGCCTGCCAGGCTTCTCTGTCCATGGAATTCTCCAGGCAAGAATACTGGAGTGGGTAGCTCTTTCCTTCTCCAGGGATTTTCCCAAACCAGGGATCGAACCCAGGTCTCCCTCATTGCAGGCAGATTCTTTACCATCTGAGCCACCAGGGAAGCCCAAATTATATTCATAGAAAGTATTTGGGAAGACATATATATCACAGAGTAAGGATATTCTGTGTTTTTGTTCAAAATTTTATATTATATATATGAAATTTTAAAATACAGAAAAGCTATGTGATAGCAAGCAAGTCTTCCCTTTCATGATTTTATCCATGTTGTTATTGGAGTTGTTGGCTTTTTCCATATTGGTTCACAAAGTTCTAATTGATTAAGGAAATAAATCTTCTTTCTATCATGTATTTCCAAATATTTTTCCTATTTGAAATCTGTGTTTTGATTTTCTTTATTTAAAATATGTATGTAAACACATTTATCGGTCTTTCCTGGCTTTCAGGTTTCGTGTTTGCTTGGAAAGCCACCTGCCCTATACACACACACTAAAATTACAGTGTTTAAAAGTGTATCACTTTTCTCCTACTAGTTTTATAGTTTTACTTTTTTACTTTTAAATCTTTAATCCATTTAGAATTTATCTGAGTTCAAGCAGTGAATTAGGGATACAGCCTCTTTGCACTAACATGATGAGGAATGCAATTTTCCATTGATCTGAAATATCACTATTTTCAAAAATTAAATTTTCATTTGTATTTGGATGTCTAGACTCCTTATATTGTCCAAACAATGTGTCTTTTTACTCAGGTGCCAACATACAATTATTTAAATTAACATAAGTTCATAATATATTTTAATATAGGACACCATTCCTCCCTTATTACTTTATCCCTCTTTATATTCTTTTTAAGAATATATCTGGCAACATAAAATCCAATTTAACAAAAATTTTCTTTGTATCTGTATTGATATTACATTAAATTTATTAACTAAATAGGGACACTTGATGTCTTCAAAATATTAAGTCTTCAGACCAAGAGCAATATAAATTTTCATGATGAGCTTTCTTTTCCAATTTAAAATAAAGTGTTCTTCAGTGAGTATTACACTGTCTGGGAGGAACTATATTCTATTAATTGAAACTACATGTTTTCAAGTTTATAAGATCTTGAGCACGTTACATGAACACTTCGTTCCTCCTTTTTTCTTGGGTATTAATAAGACAGAAACAATAATTGCACCTGCTTCAGAGAGTTGTAGTGAGAATTCAATGAAAACCTCTTCAAAGCACTTAAAACTGTGTGTGGCAACTGTAAGTGCTCAAAACATTTTTCCTTTCTTTGTTGTTGTTATTACAAATGGAACCTTTTCCCCTTTTTTATTTTCTAGCAGATTGTTACTTGTATGAAGAAAACTGTTGATTTTATGAATCAATTTACAAACTACCATATTTATTAATTCTCTTATTATTTCTGTAGCTTTTCAATAGGTTCTCTTCAATTACCCAAGTATGTAATTTTATCATCTGAAAGCAATTGTAAACTGAAATTGCTTTCAGTTTTCCTCCTGAAAACAACTATAAATTTTCCTTCTCTTATGCAATTTTACTAACCCATTTCTTTCTCTTGTATAATTGCCTTGGCTAAGACTTCTAGAATGATAAAGAATAGTAGTAGAGACAATATAATTTTTTGTCCTTGACTTCAATGAGAATATGTCTAATTCTTCATCATATGTTTTTGTCACGTTACAGAAGTTTCTATTTAGTTATACCATAATATTTATTTTTTCAATGAATGCTTGTGTAGTTAATGCTGTTCCAGAGGAATGAGGTTCACATGCTCTGTGTCTATCGCTTGGGAACAGAGGTACCCATGGGAACAGGAGTATCTCAATTTCAAGACTCGTAAAAATATGAACATAATTATTAAGTCAATGTGCCTATCTATGCAGTTAATATAGGTATCTTCAGATATTAAAACTACCAAACCATGTCCCTGAAATAGTTCAAACAATTATAAAAAGAAGGATTCCCCAAGAATCCCCTTCTCAGAGAACATCATTTCATCTGATAAGGCATCCGGAAGTTACTCCACTGAAAAAGATTTCTATCGGAAAGGGGTAATTAAGCAGTAGAGAAATATCAGTCGGAAAAACCTGGATTCCATCAAATTCTCCCTGCTTATGAATGAGTGAACTTGGGCAGATAATTGCTCTAAGTATTAGTTTTATGTCTGTAAAAGGAGATGATATCACATACCTGGAAACGTTATGAGAATTAAACATGATGACACATGTCAAGCACTCAGCCCTCCTGATATGAAGTAATTCTTTCCCTTCAAATCAAAGTCTTCCAAATTATTACTACATTTGCTTTTAATAAATGAGTAATTCCTAAGAGTAAATCAACTTGTCCTTCACACTTTAGTGCAAATTTACTGCCTTTTAAATACAAATATTTCTTGTGGAGGCTAATGTTGCTGAAATGTTTGTAATCTTATAAAGTCTTAATAATGAATGCAGAAGGAATTGTTACAAAGAGGAAATAAACCTACATTTCTATAAAACTACCAAATGAATTGAAGGAATATAAAACATGATATAGTCCCAGTGAAATTTAGTCTTTTAAAAGGCGTAAGATACAGATTTTTCAAATGTAATTCTTTGCTTTGCACTTGTTTAAATGTCATATGGAAGAAAAGTGATTTATAATTACATATCATGGCTAATAGTTTCATCAAAATTATAACAATAATTCAGTTGTAATTATGTTAAAAATTTAAGAACTTAAGTATTTTAATTGTCCTGAAATTGGTGCTTATTAAATGCTTATTAAAATGCATAAATTAAATGCATTTACATTTAATGCATTTACAGTCATTTTGTTTACAGAAATTTTCATGGTAAGTGGATCTGCTCAAACACATAGGATGGGGATTTCTAGCTTAAAATTGATAAAAGTTCACATTGCAGACTCTAATGATTAATTTCTCTTTAGGTTAAGAAACTTTAGGTTAAGATATACATCTAAATTGTCAGAGAAGTAAATTATTTTACTTGGAGAAAGGGGAAGAAAAAGAACCATAACTTGGAGCATACAATAAACATAAGATAAAGTGCATACATGCTATGCTAAGTCACTTCAGTCGTGTCCAACTCTGTGCGACCCCATAGACAGCAGCCCACCAGGGTCTTCCGTCCACAGGATTCTCCAGACAAGAATACTGGAGAGGGTTGCCATTTCATAAATAATAGCAAAAGGTCATGATCATAGAAAACTTAGAATGTACTAATCTCTGTGTGTGTGTGTGTGTGTGTGTGTGTGTGTTCTCACATCACCCTCATAACAATCCTATGAAGCTAAAAGAGGTTAATCATACAGTCAGAGAGAAGCAGAACTGGGAACCACCTATCCATCTAGATATGTGTATGCATGCTGAGTTGTGTCCAACTCTTTTGTGACCCCCATGGACTGTAGCCCACTAGGCTCCTCTGTCCATGGAATACTGCAGGCAAGAATACTGGAGTGGGTTGCCATGCCCTCCCCCAGCAGATCTTCCCGACCCAGGGATCAAACCGGTATCCCCTATATCTCCTGCATTGGTAGGCAGATTCTTTACCACTGAGCCACCTAGGAAGCCCCGTCCATTTGGATACAGACTAGCAAAGCCCATTGTATCCTTGGACTTTGCACGTGTAACAACCAATAAATTCTCTTTGCTTAAACCATGATGGGTCTTCTGTCACTTGACCCAGAACCAGTACAAAGGCTCATTTTTATTTGGGAGTCTAAACAATGCAAGAAAGAGCATTCTAAAGTGAGTTTCACAAATAACAACAACAACAAAATTAGCATGGCCATTAACTTCAACGTCTTTCCTATAGCTCTTACCATCACTGCTACCAACGCTGAAATAACATTGAGGGGTTTGAATTTCACCTCCTCTGCTCTCCTTTCCCTCCTCTCTAATGGAGCTGCTTAATGAGTAGTGAAAAGTCCCAAAAGGTGAATGAGAAAGAGAATGGGATAATCAATTCCAAAGGAAGTAAATGTCTTTAGATCTAATGTCCTATATAGACGGATGCAATATATCTCTGTGTTTCCTTTTGTTGTTATTTAGTCACTATTGTATCCAACTCCCTTGCCGCCTGACAGATTTCCCAGCCAAGAATACTGGAATGGTTTGCCATTTCCTTCTCCAGGAGAATCTTCCCAACCCAGGGATCAAACCCAAGACTCTTGCATTGGCAGGCAGATTCTTTACCACTGAACCACCTGGGAAGCCAAATATGTTTAGTAAAGGCAAATTTATAGTCATAGAAAACAAATCAATGTTTGCCTAGGGCTGAAGGCAAAAGTGAGGGAACTTCGCGGCGTGAGAGAAATGGTCTAAAGTTGGATTGGGATAATAGTGACGGCTGCATACCTCTACAAATTGACTAACACCTTTTTTAATTTAAGAGTGAGGTTTGTGGTATATATATTATACTTCAAAAATCTGCTGAAAATTAAAATGTTGTCATAATAGCTCTGAAATACTAAATCTGATCATTGATTTCACTTAAGGCAGTTAATAAATTATTTGGGCTTTTGAACAACCAGCTTCAGTACGTTAAATATTGGCATTTACAGAGATTGCTTAACTAGAGCATTTTAAAGTAAAGTGAAAATAGGAGAGGTCTGGCAGCTTGAAAAGACTTGCTATTGAAGATGGCAGCTGAGTAAGAATGAGCTGGATTATTTGCTAAGGGGCCTACAGTATGACACTGGAATGATAACTACCACTCCACATACTAGCAGAGAAATCTCAAAACAGCAGCCGATTTCCCAAGGGATCCTATGTCATGATGAGGAAGGATTACAGGAAACTTCTACTAACACTTTATTTTCCTTCCTGGAGCTCCGGGAGAGGTTTCAGTAACTCGGTAGACAGGTCAATGGCTACTTACCCTATAGAGTTACCCACAGCCTTCATGATAACTTATGCCTTGCCTACTCCTTTTAAAACCCTCTTTCCTTTTGTCAGGGGCATGTAAGTTTTGTGTTTCCACAAGTTTGTAACTCTCAGTTGAGTTTGGTTTGTGACCTGGTAGTTGTTAACTGAAATAGGACATCACACCAAACATGTCTTCAAAGGAAACCAAATACAAGAAAGCCAGGAATAAGACCGATTTGGCCAAATCAATCCCACTCTTCTGGATATAATTTAAATGAAACAGAGCATTTTTTGTCACAAAACGGACAGACTTAAAGCTAAAATATGTGAAAAGAAAGCTAAAATATTCAATACTGTTTTAAATTACAATTATGTTTGTGGAGCAGATAAGGAAAGGAATTACTTAGATAATTTAGGCTCTTTCCTAAGATACCAGTTTTGTCTCAGTTATCTTGATATTTCGGGAAAAAAAAATTGTCATAGATTGTGCTAAAGCTGAAAATTCTAATGGTTTTGCATATGTACAAACAATTTAAGTGAAGTATGTTAGTGTAGAGTTTAACATACTAGAAACAAGCAGTTAAAAAAGGCACTATCACTCTTAACATTTTCCCTGTAGAGAAAATTATTAGATGACAGAGCATGTGGCCACCTGACAAACAGCCATCAGCATAGTTTGTACTACATTCTTTTTTTATGTTATTTAAAAAGAACATTATTCCAGATATTTGGTATCTCAACAGGATTGAGTTTCTCTGGCACTGAATACTTTTAAAATAGATATCAGTCACTTCATTTAGAAATTCATGAGCATTTTAGGATGTAAGAAAGAATATTTTATTCCTGTGTCATTCTTTTCTATAGGTGAAAGATATAAGAATATCTACAGGGGCTTTAAAACAACATTATTCTTTTAACTAGTTTCATGGTATGTGTCAATACCACAGCTAGTATAAAAAATGGAAGTCTAATACAATGTGAGTTTTTTAATATGCCAATGTGGTTTGTTGTCTTTATATGCCAATGTGTTTTATTATTTTTATATGCCAATATCTTTTATTTTAACACACATATACCTCTGAACTATCACTAAATAATTTAGTGCACTAAATTTAGCTACTAAAATAATAGCTCACCTAGAAAATCCCTGAGGAAAGTCACTCATTAGCATTACTCCCACTGATCCAGTGGATTTCTATGTTAGTATAAATTGCTATTTAAGATCTAATCAGTTCTCATATTTCACCGATGAACCCATAATAATATGGCCACCAGAAGCAGAAAGAAGCAATGAAGGACTCTTCTCTAGAATCTTTAGAGAAAGCACGACCCTGTGTACACCTTGATTTTGAGCTTCTGGTCTTGATAACTGTGAGAGCGTACATTTCTGTTGCCTTAAGCCACCCAATTGTGTGGTAACTTCTTACAGCAGCCATAGCAAATTAATGCAAATCTTGTCCTTTAAAATCCCTAAGTTCATTCTTTAGTCATTAAGTCAATAGACAAGGGTTATTGGCCTTTCTTAATAAGAATGAAATTAGAGGGACTTCCTTGGTGGACCAGTGGTTGAGACTTCGCTTTCCAGAGAAGGGGATATAGGTTCGATCCATGGTTGGGGAGCTAGGATCTCACATGCTTCGCAACTGAAAAGTCAAAATATAGAACAGAGGGGCTTCCCAGGTGGCGTTAGTGGCAAAAAATTAACCTGCAATGCAGAAGCCACAGGAGACGCAGGTTTGATCCCTGGGTCAGGAAGATCCCCTGGAGGAGGAAATGGAAACCCACTCCACTATTCTTGCCTGGAAAATTTCATTCACAGAGGATCCCAGCAGTGTACAGTCTATGGGGTTGTAGAGTCAGACACAACTAAGCAACTGAACATAAATACTGGACCAAATATAAAGACTTAAAAAGTGGTCCACATCAAAAGAAAAATCTTTAAAAGAATGAAGTTGGAGGCCACAATTATAAGATGTGACCTTCTGGTTTTCAGTTGAAACATTTTTTTTTTTAACTGAAATCTAGTTTTCAAAGTTGGTAACAGCATTGCCAATGTATAGGCAGCAGATTGTCTTCATTATAATAGTCTATTTTCTTTTCAAGAAATGCAAGCAATTATTTAAAATTGGGTCTATATAGAGGCCAAAAAAAGTCATTTATTAATGGAATTCCATCACTTTTTAAAATCACAAAAAGTCAAAAGAGATGATAACCCAGCATCAAATTTAAAATAAATATCCCAAATAAATAGGACTATTATACATAAATATAAATGTGTCTGTTCAGTTCAGTTCAGTCGCTCAGTCATATCTGACTCTTTTCAAATCCATGGACTGCAGCACATCAGGATTCCCTGTCCATCACTAACTCTTGGAGCTTACTCAAACCAATGTCCATCAAGTCAGTGATGTCATCCAAGCATCTCATCCTTTATCTTGCCCTCCACCTACCGCCTTCAATCTTTCCCAGCCTCAGGGTCTTTCCCAATGAGTTAGTTCTTCACATCAGGTGGCCAAATGCTTGTAGTTTCAGCTATTAATGTGTCTGTTAACCTTTGGCAATAGCTTTTTAAATTAAAAATACAGCTACTTGAATGATAAAGAAATTTATGATTTTTACCTCTAGAGTCAAACTTAGTGATATCAGTAACTTACTATGAGGCCTTTACAAAACATGATATATCTTTATTCTACCACAGTCTAGACTTCAAAAATATAATTTTGGGGGAAAAGAAGAATGATTTCTAATAAAAAAAAAACACACACACACATTTAAATCACCAGAAAGTGAAGGGGAAAACTTATACTAGTTATAGCTTAATACTGAATAGATTTTTAATTTTGTGACTGCCATCATAAGCTGTTTTTCATGACAGAATTCTAGATATTGAAATTACTCCTGTCCTCCCCAACGTTTTTAGGGCTTAGTTGTTAGAAACTAATTTCTGCCAAGGTCAATTGTTTTTCATATTTTTAAATTTATTTATTTTTATCTTAATGCAGCACGTGGGATCTAGCTCCCTGACCAGGGATTGAACCTAGACCTCCTGCACTGGGAATTCAGAGTCTTAACCACTGGATCACCAGGAAAGTCTTGAAACTGATTTCTTTGTTGACATTGCTGTTGAAAGCCATTTCCTTTATAATCTTCAGTTCAGTCGCTCAGTTGTATCTGACTCTTTGCAACCCCATGAATCGCAGCATGCCAGGCCTCCCTGTACATCACCATCTCCCGGAGTTCACTCAGACTCACGTCCATCGAGTCAGTGATGCCATCCAGCCATCTCATCCTCGGTTGTGCCCTTCTCCTCCTGCCCCCAATCCCTCCCAGCATCAGAGTCTTTTCCAATGAGTCAACTCTTCTCATGAGGTGGCCAAAGTACTGGAGTTTCAGCTTTAGCATCATTCCCTCCAAAGAAATCCCAGGGCTGATCTCCTTCAGAATGGACTGGTTGGATCTCCTTGCAGTCCAAGGGATTATCAAGAGTCTTCTCCAACACCACAGTTCAAAAGCATCAATTCTTTGGCGCTCAGCCTTCTTCACAATCCAACTCTCACATCCATACATGACCACGGGAAAAACCATAGCCTTGACTAGACGCACCTTTGTTGGCAAAGTAATGTCTCTGCTTTTCAATATCCTATCTAGGTTGGTCATAACTTTTCTTCCAAGGAGTAAACATCTTTTAATTTCACAGCTGCTGTCACCATCTGCAGTGATTTTGGAACCCAAATAAAGTCTGACACTGTTTCCACTGTTTCCCCATCTATTTGCCATGAAGTGATGGGACCAGACGCCATGATCTTCATTTTCTGAATGTTGAGCTTTAAGCCAACTTTTTTACTCTCCTCTTTCACTTTCATCAAGAGACTTTTTAGTTCCTCTTCACTTTATAATCTTATCCCTAGCCTAAAGTGAAAATGTGTGGGAGGAAGTGAAATGCAATTATTGAAAAGGGCCATAAAAGTAACTGTCATAGCAACAACCTTCATCATCACAACAACCATTGTCTGTGTTTGCCACATCCTAAGCACTGTGCTGTGCTGTGCTGTGCTTAGTCACTCAGTTGTGTCCAGCTGTTTGC
Source organism: Oryx dammah (assembly GCF_014754425.2). Lineage (NCBI taxonomy): Eukaryota > Metazoa > Chordata > Mammalia > Artiodactyla > Bovidae > Oryx > Oryx dammah. The sequence goes on from NW_024070188.1 coordinate 59,197,613, forward strand.
GACCCCATGGACTGTAGCCCACCAGGCTCCTCATCCATGGGAATTCTCTAGGCAAGGATACTGGAGAGGGTTGGCATTTCCTACTCCAGGGGATCTTCCTAACCCAGGGATCAAACCCAGGTCTCCCACATTGCAGGCGGATTCTTTACCAGCTGAGCCAGCAGGGAAGCCCAAGAATACTGGAGTGGGTAGTCTATCCCTTCTCTAGAGGATCTTCCCAACCCAAGAATCGAAGAGGGGTCTCCTGCATTGCAGGCAAATTCTTTACCAGCTGAGCTACCAAGTAAGCCATGTTAAGCACTAAACTAAGTCATTTTACATGTATCATTTCTACGAACACACCCTAACCATTCTAGGACCTATGTCTGCTATTATCAGATTAAATAGGAGGGCTCTGAGACCCAGCAAAGTTAAATGAAAGGACTTGTCCAAGTTCACACCACAAACTGGTTGTAAAAGCAGAACTTAGACCCAGTCCCTTAGTGTCCTACTTGCCACAATAATTTAAGAGAAAAGCATAAGAATAAAAATCATAATTCTATTAAGAACATCCACATTTTAAAATTTAATAGGATGTGAGCATTACATTATCCATCCAACATTTAGTTCACTCTTCTGCCTAGACTCATTTGAGAATGTTATACTCTACCCTTCCTGGGCAGATTATCTCACTGTGGTCAGTTCTTCAATTGAGGTAAAAGGGAAAGAACTTAATAGTTCATGTGAGGGGCAGTTTATTATTTGCCTAAAATTTTAGCTGAAAATAATACTGGTTTTATCTAAAATATGTCAGAGTGACCAGTTAAAAAGACCCCAGTACAGTCAATCAACTGTTTGTTGTGTCTATAGAGTAATCCCCAAAAAGACATTTATCAAATTTTATTACTGAATTGATCTAACCTATGTCTATTTCTGTATGGGAACCGTGTGGAAAACTCAAATGCACTGGATAGAGAATTCCTAAATTCTTCTACTGATGGGCTCTTTAGAATTGATTTAATGCTTCTAACTAAAGAATGGTCCTCCTTTCTCTAGGCGGATTGCCCTCTTCAAATTTTAAGAATGAGTATCAGATGACCCTCCTCGTCATAGACCATGAATCTGGATTTAAAGCTCTTCATCCTAATGATTCCTCAGAAAAGGAAACCAAGACAAAGTCCAAGGTCTGTTGTTCTTATTGTTGTCATTGTGGTTGAAATAACAACATTGGAATACAGTAAACTCTCAGATGACAGTTCTAGGCATATCCTGACTGTATTGAAAGCTGGAAATAATAATAAATAAGGAAAACCTTTTTTCCAGTTATAATTTCCAAAGGCAAATGCCAGGGACTGATTTGTGTCCTTTCTGCCTCCAAATTCATGTCAAAACCCTAACCTCCAATGTAACTGTATTTGGAGATAGGGCTTTGGGGAGGCAGTTAAGGTTAAGAGAGTTTGTAAAGGTAGTGTCTGATAGCATTGCTGGCCTTATGAAGACGAGGAACAGACCTTTCTATTTTTCTCTTTCCTCAAAAGCACTCAGAAGGGAAATCATGTGAGGACAGAGCAAGAAGGTGACCATCTGCAAGCCAGGAGGCAAGTTCCCACTAAAAACCAACCATGCCGGTCCCCAATCTCCGATTTCTAGCATCCAGAACAGTAAGAAATAAATGCTTGTTGTTGAAGTCACCAGTCTATGGTATTTTCCTGACTAAGATAATAAACTATTAGAAAGCCTTAAAATATATCAGAAAAATGAATAAATTTTTAAAAGCTTTCTACTTGCTCTACACCCATGTAAATTTACCTGCTGCACAATCAGATTGATAGAAATTAAACAGGCAACAGAGAAAGTTTCAATTAGGGCCAGTAGTCATAATAGCCTTAACAACCTACACATTTTTATTGATCATTTCTCAAATATGGTAACTTTAACAAGCCATTTCACTCTTTTAACAAGAGTAAGTTAATCACAGCATTAGCTGGAATGGCTCACACTGGAAAGGCAGAATGAGTGTTTTCAGATGCATAATCAGAAGTAGGTTGTTAAATATTTTTCAACTAATTCTGAGCTCCAAATAAGTGAAGTCCACTGGTACTTAGAACAAATTACAAAATTCATAAAGAACTTATGATCTGCCTTTTCTATCAGAATCAAACAAAATATTTTATCCTAGCTACAGTTAATTTGACCCTTTATGCTACAAATATACTAGCAGAAACTAAACTGACTCCCCTTCTTTCTACCAGTGGGTCCCCTCAGCTCTGAGTTTAGCAGAAAATATTCAGACACTATATTTCCAAACTTTCCTTGCAGCTAAAGAGGCTAATAGAATGGGAGCAGAAATGATATGCATAACTTCCAGCTCCAATTATTATAAGGAACCTGCTTGCCCCCCACCCTCTTTTCCCTCCTTCCCGAGGGCTGGTGAGGGTAGGCTGACTTCACCTATGTATCTGAAGTCATCCTCCCAAAGGATGACAGAGTAACAGACCTGGGTGCCTGGGTATCTTCATGCAGCAGAGGCAACCACCCACTCTGGACCACCTGCCAAGGTCTGTACTATAAGAAAGAGAGAAGGAGAGTGTAATGTGTCTGAGACATTGTATACTGAACTTGTGTTTAGTCCTCTACATAACGTGTATATCTTACAGTTCACGGTGTGCTTTCCACATGCTATGGCCTAACATCCACCCATGTATTCAACAACTATTTTTTAAGTACAGATTTTGTGTTAGCCCTGCCCTAGGCTCTGAGCACACAACTAAGCCATGCACACAAAGTCCCTGAACTCATGAAACTTTCATTACAGTAATGGAGGAGGACACTTTCATTACACTGATGAGAGAAAATAACAAACACAATAATTTCAAGACAGTAACAATAATTTAAAGTGAGGTTTCTAGGCTCAGATTTGTCCCGTTTATATCCAGACTTTACCATTTATCCCCTGTAACGGCCAGCCTCCAAGAATGATCCCCATTCCCCTACACACACATACACTGAACCACATCTCCTCATTTATAGGTCCTTCCCTTGAATCTGGGCAGGCTCCATGACTTACTTTTGACCCATAGAAAGAGGCTGAAATGATGCTGTGTAACTTTTAAGTAGATCACAATAAACTGTGGAAAATTCTGAGAGATGGGAATACAAGACCACCTGACCTGCCTCTTGAGAAATCTGTATGCAGATCAGGAAGCAACAGTTAGAACTGGACATGGAACAACAGACTGGTTCCAAATAGGAAAAGGAGTACGTCAAGGCTGTATATTGTCACCCTGCTTATTTAACTTCTATGTAGAGTACATCGTGAGAACCGCTGGACTGGAAGAAGCACAAGCTGGAATCAAGATTGCCGGGAGAAATATCAATAACCTCAGATATGCAGATGACACCACCCTTATGGCAGAAAGTGAAGAGGAACTAAAAAGCCTCTTGATGAAAGTGAAAGAGGAGAGTGAAAAAGTTGGCTTAAAGCTCAACATTCAGAAAATGAAGATCATGGCATCCGGTCCCATCACTTCATGGCAAATAGATGGGGAAACAGTGGAAACAGTGTCAGACTTTATTTTTGGGGGCTTCAAAATCACTGCAGATGGTGACTGCAACCATGAAATTAAAAGACGCTTACTCCTTGGAAGAAAAGTTATGACCAACCTAGATAGTATATTCAAAAGCAGAGACATTACTTTGCCGACTAAGGTCCGTCTAGTCAAGGCCATGGTTTTTCCTGTGGTCATGTATGGATGTGAGAGTTGGACTGTGAAGAAGGCTGAGCGCCGAAGAATTGATGCTTTTGAACTGTGGTATTGGAGAAGACTCTTGAGAGTCCCTTGGACTGCAAGGAGATCCAACCAGTCCATTCTGAAGGAGATCAACCCTGGGATTTCTTTGGAGGGAATGATGCTAAAGCTGAAGCTCCAGTACTTTGGCCACCTCATGAGAAGAGTTGACTCATTGGAAAAGACTCTGATGCTGGGAGGAATTGGGGGCAGGAGGAGAAGGGGACAACCGAGGATGAGATGGCTGGATGGCATCACCGACTCGATGGACGTGAGTCTGAGTGAACTCCAGGAGATGGTGATGTACAGGGAGGCCTGGCATGCTGCGATTCATGGGGTTGCAAAGAGTCGGACACGACTGAGTGACTGAACTAAACTGAACTGAACTGAACTTTTAAGTTGAGGTCATAAGAAGGCCTTCAGCTTCCACCTGAGTCTTACAGAAAGGAGACTCACTTTCTGCTCACCCAGAAAGGAGTTAACTACCATGTAAAAAGCTCAACTGCCTGAGACTGCCAGGCTGAGGAAGCCACGTGGAGAGGGTGCCTGGAGAGAGATGCCTGGCCAGACCCTGGCTGACGTAGCCATCCCAGGGTGTGAATGAAGTCATCTTGAATGTTCTGCCTAATGAAGCCTTCAGAGGACTCCAGAAACCTTCTGACTGAGAGACACCAAGTGAGGACCAACCAGCTGAGCCCAGTCAACTCATGGAACCAAGAGAAATGACACAAACTTAAGTCACCAATAAGGGTTATTACATAGCAGAAGCCAACTGGATCCCCAACTTCATGAATTAAACACATTTATTAATCTCCCTGTGCCTCTGCTTTCTCATCTCTAAGGTTCCTATATCATAAGGTTGCTATTAGAACTGAGTTCATCTGCAAAGTACTTAAAACAATTCCTGGTTTGTAATAAACATTTAGTCAATGTTGGCTACTATTAGTTATCATCAATAAATAAAATATTGATGATGGTACAGAAATATTGAGAGTAGATACTCAGGAAGATGACTTTGAGCTTAGACCTGAAAAGTAAGCACTCCACCATCCAGAGAGCCAGAGAGGAGCCTACAGACAGACAGATGCAAGGATGAGGCACCTGGGGTGGTAACAACCCACTGTTTTTGAGAGACAGAGGAATGAGCAATGTGGTTGGAGGGTGGTGAGCAAAGTAGAGTCATGTGAGCCATGATGAGGAATTTGAATTTTATATTAAACACAATGTGAAGTTTTGAGGGATTTGGGAAGAGGAATGACTTGAATCAATCTGTTAGAAGAGGATTTTAGAAAGGTGAGAATGGAGGCAAAAGGATCCCCTAGAAGACTTCTGCAGTTGTCTTAGTAAAAGACTTTGGTGATTTGAACAAGTGTTTAGCAGGGGAAATAGGGAGAAGAGGGCAGATTTAAGGATGAGCTCCTTGAATAAGTGGCCCTTGGGCAGCCCATCAGGTTCCCAAGGTAAACTGAGATTTATTTTAACAAGGTCACTTTGGAACTTACATTACTTTAACCCATTAGACAGAATTCAAACCATTATACCCAAGGATGGCTCAAATCTATCTCATTTTGTATAGGACAGGCTTCAATTGTGATAGATTATTATTACTAAATACTGGATAACAAGATATAAGTTTTTCACTCATTTCCTATTATTCAAATAAGAAAAGTAATTCAAAGCAATATTTCTGAGTAGAGGAGCATTACAAGGTAAATCAGGTTGCAAGTGCAAGTGGCAAGGCTGTGGCTGGCCACTTATGTGAGCCTGCACAGAATTCATGACCATGTAAGGCCTCCTGGGTTCTTAGTCCCTTCCAGTTCTAAAAGGCTATTCCTTTGGGGCTCTGTTTTAAAATTCTACACTACCTGGAAATATTTTATGCTCATGAGGTCAAGAGTCAAACTCTGAGTACTTTTTTGATGGTCCAAGGAGCTAAACTACGTGTCTCATGACTCTTGGCTCCTCAAGGTTCAAAGTACCTGCCACAGGATGAAATTACACGCAGATAACCACCAGAAGGAAGGTTTGATTGTAATGCCCATATTCTCCTAATCTGACAGGCAGGGTGCTGACAGTGAGTTGGCCTCTTTGTTCTATCACCATCGATAAACCGTATTAATCCAAAAGAGAGGGCATATGTGTATACACATATGTATATTCACTTTGTTGTACAGCAGAAACTAGCACGATGTGGTGAAGCAACTACCTCCCCCCCAAAAAAACCCATGTAATGCTTTATAGGTATCATTCATATAATACTTAAGATTTATTCTTTTTAGGAAAACTTGGGAGGTTTTGCTCAGGCTTTATATGAAGACACGGAAAAGTCATCACTCAAGCAGGTTTTTCTAAAACTTCACTGTTATTTGTGGAAAGTCTCTGCCACACATTTCTATTAGGATTTCCATTTCACAGATTCACAGATTCACAGATATACAAGACAAACTTATGGTCACCAAAGGGGAAAGCAGGGGAGAGATAAATTGAGAATTGGGGATTAACAGATACACACTACCACATATAAAGTAGATAAACAACAAGAACCCACTGTATAGCACAGGGAACTATATTTAATATCTGATAATAATCTTTAATGGACTTCCCTGGTGGCTCAGACAGTAAAGAATTCGCCTGCAATGCAGGAGATCTGGGTTTGATCCCTGGGTCGGAAAGATCCCCTGGAGAAGGGAATGGCTACCCACTTTAATATTCTTGCCTGGAGAATCCCATGGACAGAGGATCCTGGTGGGCTACAGTCCATGAGGTCACAAAGAGTCAGACATGACTGAGTGACTAACACACACACACACATACACAATAACCTTTAATGAAATAATCTGGAAAAGAATATATAACTGAATCACTTTATTGTGTACCTGAAATATTGAAAATCAACTACACTTCAAATGTAACTTAAAAAAAGATGTTCATTTCACATAGCAGTTCTTCCTTTCATGATGACAACAGAAAGGAGAGATTCTGTTGATAAAATAGGAGAATGGAGGTTAAGAATCTCGTATGGCACCTGATAGGAGAGTTGCTCAGGTTTTCCTCTCTTCTTTCCTAATACTGAGCAGGTCTAATCAAATAAGTTAGCCTTAAATGGCAACCCACTCCAGTGTTCTTGCCTGGAGAATCCCAGGGACGGCAGAGCCTGGTGGGCTGCCGTCTATGGGGTCTCACAGAGTTGGACACGACTGAAGCGACTTAGCAGCAGCAGCAGCAGCAGAAGACTTAGGAGGACAATAAACTTGATTTGTGAGAATTTTACCTCTCACTATCTAAGTTTCCTTCAGCTCACTTGCTCCTTATGGTAGACTCTGTCCTTCACGTGCTCAGGCTTGGTTGCTCTAGTTACATTATGGAGCACGTGGAATATAAGATTAACTCTTGGGTCTAAAAGCCAGGGTGAGTCTTTCTTTGGACTTTACTGTTGTTGTTTTCCAGCTTTAAACTTTAGTGCTATAGCACTGGATATACAATTCATCGAATTAAATGTGAAAAGGAGGGGGAGGGTAAGGTGAACACCAAGAGAACTTATGAATACTGATCATAAACATTGCTAGGTAGGAAAAAATATGAAAAAGAATGTATATACAGTATATGTATAACTGAACCACTTTGCTGTACAGTAGAAATTAACATAACATTATAAATTAACTATCCTTCAATAAACTAAATTTTTTTTTTAAACGATGCCAGGTAAAGATAATAGCATCACCATCACTGATGTCCTCCATAGCCACCAGTCTCACTCACTGCTGCAGGCACTTTGGCTGCCAAAATATAACAGGCCAGCATCCAATTATAAATTATAAATTCAGAACGAGTAAGGGGAGATAATGCTCACTTAACAAAATAAGTTAAAATTTAATAGAGTCAAATTCCAATAGTCTTATAAGCTGAAGATGGAAAGTAATCAATCAATGGCACATGATACAGTGGTAATGATGGTCAATGGAGAAAGAGGTATCAATTGGCATGCAAGGTCAGCATATAGTTGCCCTGGTGGTGGTCACCATCAAACAAAGAAAATAACACACCTGGAGGTGTTAATTATCAGTGAAGAAACAAACAGAAAATTGGCACCTTTGCCAATTTGCCAGTCTGTATGCCTCTTGGACAAATAGTAGGGAGTATGAGAAAAGGATTAAAATTCAAATTTAAAGACATATTTTTCTACTCCCCTGGGAAAGAGAATGTGATGGTAGATGAAGTCAGTTCAAAAGAAGCCTTGATGTTTTTCCTCTCATAAAAAAAAAAGGAAGCAAATTATCCCATCCAAGTGCGACTAAATCAAATTTGAACTTCCTGGAAATTTATCAGTTGATAAACCAGGATTTACGTTCAAGGATACATTCCATGTCTAATCTTCATTTTACTACTTTTAGAGATAAATTTTCCTTAGCATTGAAATCTTTCAAAGATAGCCTTTCTTGCAGAACAAATTGTTAGAAGTGTGCAACAAATTGGCCAGATATCTTTGCAGGCATAGACATCTTAAAAGTAAGGTAAGAACTTTTAGTTAACTACCTCACGCTCTCAAATCACTGGTTTTCTCTTTAGCTCTTCAAAACTTTATGTTGAAAAGATTTCTCTTGTTATTGAAAGAGTTAATATAGTTTCTCAAAAATGCTTCTCTTCTCACAGAATTATAGTTTATATTTTGGGAGAATCTGGCACAGTTTAAGTTAAGCTTAACTGATTTTCTTGGTCGAATCCAACAATAAGTCATTCCCCCAACCCACCTGTCCCTAAGTAGTTATTAGCAGGGTAGACACAAAATGTCAAGGGGAAAAGGTATTATTCATATTAATCTATTGTCTTCAAGACAGCACCTCAAGGTACCTAAATAACAGCCTTCTTCATAGCTTGCTCCCAAACTGGTAGCTATCACTTAGAGAGTTTTTACAAATACCCCAAGTTCATTATCAATCCGCTCATCCTTCCCAGTCTAAATGTGTCACTGTGGGATAATTGGACTTAATTCTTACTTATCTAAAAAAAAAAAAATACTAATTACTAGGCGTGCGCATACATACACACACACACACATAATCTCAGCTTGTGGCATGAAGCTATTTTGATCCTTTCTAGAAATTGCTATTTTTAAGAGATTGATATTTATTGCACACTTTAAGACTTAGAAAATCAGACAGCGGAAATCTATTCAGTTGTATATATCACTATGATTGTTACTATCCCACAAACAGTCTCAGTAGTTTACCAGCTGAAGTGAAACAGAAAACCAGACCCTCTCCCTCCAGTAAGAAAAGGACTCCAAGTAAAATCTTCTGAGCTTATTAGCCTTGTATGTGGTTAAGTCCATAGTTCTGATTCTTAATTATCATCCCATTCCAGAGCCCAAATAAATAATCTGTGGTTATTTTGCATATATCTCAGTATCTACACACACATATACACGTTTCACAAAGTATTGGTCAATGCCCATTTCACATAGCTCTTTTAGTCTAAAAATAACTTTAACTTTCATGTCTTACCAAGATTGAGAAAAGGGAGGGTAAATCAAAGAAATCTAGTTTGAGAATCAGAGGGGAAACATTTACCAGGCCCGTTGGGTGTTCTCTTAATGCTGTTTTGGATCTCAGACTAAATTATTATACTTTCTGTGTTGTAGGGCTGGGTCATTTGTACATGAAGACAAAGGCAACTTCAACTTGATATTTCTATCATCTCTGCTGTGGGAAGAGTCCTTTTCCTGGTTTATAACATCAATCACTCTCGTAATAAATCTTGGTAGTGGATATGGTCATTTAAATCTCCACCTGCACAAACAACAGAAAATAAGAGAGCTCATAAATCTCTACACTGGTGATTAACAAATTTTGGATCCTGGGCAAAGATATTATGGGGGGGGTCTCCCTAATTCATTAATAAAGACTGATTTGCTGACAATCTGTTTAGTTTACAGCATAGGGGGAAAGCAAACAAGACCTTGCTAACAAAACAAAACGTTAGAGGTTAGTGAATTCCCAGCTGAGCCCAGGATTAGAGATACGGTATCTCAGTTTAAGAGAGGGGTACCGATTCCCAGCCAAAAGCTCAGAATCCGCTCTTACATTCTGCTCCAGCCCCCTCAACTTCAGTGCCTAATTCCAAGGAAAGAAAACCTGGAGAAGAACTAGTAAGAGAGGTCCATGCCTTCTGTATCTCTGGTTTCATTTCATCGATGTTCAATCCCTCGATTTCTGGTCCCCTTGCTTGTCTACTTACTCCTTGAATTTTCTTCTTCTCCAGGAAAGATGGTTGGGGCTGGAGTTAGGGGTGGAAAGAAAAAAAATCTTTCTGAACTGGATAATATTGCTCAATGTTTTGTAATGTCAGCCTTACAAGCAGAACCCCGGTAGCCAAAAGAAGGCAGCACAGGGAGGGAAGAAAGCAGAAGTCCGGGACCAGGTGATTCTTGAGGCAACTAACATTTTAAGACAATATTAAATGGATCTCTAGAAAGAAATTTAGGGGAAAGTTTTAATGTCATTAAGAAAAATTATCAACTAACAAAATACTTTCCACAAATCCATGTTAGTCTATCTCATTTCCCCCCCACGCCCCCTTAAATGTGTGTGTTGCGTGTGGGTGTGCAATGATTATGTCTGGTGTGTACACACGGGCAATTCCTTGATATCTTTAAAGTGACCAGCGGCAAGTGGATTTTTTGGTACTTTCTCTGTCGTCACCCTAAAGATCCTATAAAGCACCTACTGTCTTAATTCACCGCAGTTAAGGTGAGAAGATACCTTGGAAAAGCCACAGTCTTACAGTGTTGGCAGGAGGTGGTGGACCCGTGTCTAGATTTTCACTGGTGTTTTCCGTGAGGAAGTGGGGAGCCGGGGGATGAGATCTGTGGGCTTAAGGCCCAGAAAAAGCAGCGATGTGGTCGTTTTCCTAAAGTTCTCAGACAGAGTCCGCTATGACCTCTTAAGAAGGAAAGCCGGCCTTAAGAGATGGGCCCCGGGAAAGGAGCCTGGGTGGGCCCCGCTGCTCCCTGGTTCATCCCAAAGTGGGAGAAGGTGACTGGTATTCGCGTCCTGCGGTGGAGCTGGTTTCCATTACAAGCTGGAAATCAGGGGCCGTGCGTGAGAGTTTCCCTCGGGTTGTGAAAGGGGTCTAAGAGCTTTGCTGGGGCCTGGCAGGCCCCTCCCCTGGGCGGCAAGGATCCGCCTCTCTATTCCCCAGATAAATTCCTAGTGTCCACCGAATTCCTCCGCGCTCTCTCACAATCCTCTCCGGCCACGACTCCGGGGGTGGGGAAACAGCGCGTCGGTTTCCTGCCCGCAGAAGCCCTCGCGGCTTCTTCTCCCGACTCTGCGAAGGGGACAGGGGTGTGAGACCCAACCAGACCCCCACCTCCCGGCTCCCCAGCCGAGGTGGCCGCCTCATACCCCACGTTCGGGGGCTCATTGGTTTCGAGGTCTCTCTCTCCTCCTCCCTCTCTCCTCTCTCCCTTCCCTCTCTCTTTCATCCTCTCCCCCAAACATGTCCACCGGCTCCCTGAGCGATGTGGAGGATCTTCAAGAGGTGGAGATGCTGGACTGCGACGGGCTGAAAATGGACTCGAACAAGGAGTTTGTGACTTCCAACGAGAGCACCGAGGAGAGCTCCAACTGCGAGGCCGGGTCTCCCCAGAAGGGCCGCGGCGGCCTGGGCAAGAGGAGGAAGGCACCCACCAAGAAGAGCCCCTTGAGCGGTGTCAGCCAGGAGGGGAAACAGGTTCAACGCAACGCGGCCAACGCGCGCGAGCGAGCCCGGATGCGGGTGCTGAGCAAGGCCTTCTCTAGGCTCAAGACCACCCTGCCCTGGGTGCCCCCGGACACCAAACTCTCCAAGCTGGACACGCTCAGGCTGGCGTCCAGCTACATCGCCCACTTGAGGCAGATCCTGGCCAACGACAAGTACGAGAACGGTTATATTCACCCGGTCAACCTGGTAAGTTTTCGGGTGTGGTGGCGGCGTCTCGCCCCCTCCGCGCCCCGGCCACAGCGCGCCCGCAGTGGGTCCCCGTGTGAGGGTGCGCGCCGGGCTGGGACCCGCGCATCTTTGTCACCGCCAGCCAGTGCCTCTAGGGGACCCCGCGGGCTCTCCCCACAGGATGCTCGCTCTCTGCCTTCCAAGCTGCGGAACGCGGTGATTTATGCGAGTGCTTGACGTGGCAGCCCAATTAAGAGTTTGCAAGCACGTTGAGCTGCAAAGAGGAGGGATCCCCCGCACTCGCATCAGTGCCTTGAGGCGCCGGACGGAGGACACCGCGGAGATGCTGCGCGCTCAGGAGGCATTTTAGTAATCCTTTTATACTTCCTTCAGCCAAAGAGTAGGACTTGATCTTCCTCCTCCTCTACTTCTTGTAAATAAAAACATCCCACTCTGTTTCTTTCCCAAAGTTTTCCATACGTAGAACTTTACATATGAACACATCGTGCCCCCCATAACTGTCACCTAAGTCCTCAACTATTTAAATATTCTGCACTCCTGTCGATGGATTAACACTTTTGAATCCCAGAAGTTTTAGCAAATATCAGCATAATCAGTACATTCTCACGACTGTTGATGTAATAAATAATATTAAAATAGGTCACTCTCCTTCAGAATTTAAGAACATGTTACTTTTTATCTTAATAAGTAATGCTCATTGAACCTAATATTTTTCTCAAAGGCATTTTACTGTTTAAGAAATATATTTTAATTCCCTCTTTGCATTTGATTTAATTTTAAGGGTTCCAGGCTCTAAAGAAAAACAAGAACTAACTAGCACCTTTGTTTATATATGATAAGAAGGAGACGTTTTCCTCTTAAAAGTCTTCTTATCAGTCAGCACTAGGGAGACAGGTTTGAAGGTTTGAGTGGTCTTCTCTCTGAATTGGTTTCAGGAATGGTGGAGGGGGTGGATGGGAGGGGATTGCAAAACCATATTTTGCTATAGAAAGTGTTTTTCCTTTCATTAAGAGTCAAGTTTTCTTAAGTGAGTAAATAGCTTTTAAAAATCTGGACCCAAAAGGAAAGCAGTGCCTTCACTTACAGCTGTTGCTGCCTTCATCCTTGATTAAGAAACCTTAAGTGAGCTTTATTATAAACATCAGGAAGAAGGGAAGAGAAAGCTGTGTTTGCTCAGCCCTGTAGGAAGACAGTCTGAAAATTCGCCGGTATATTCTTTTATTAACATTATTTGTTTTTAAGAGCTGGCGATTAATTTCCAAACGGTGATGAAAAGCCCGCCTTTGTGATGGAATGAAAGTTAGAAGTAGTGAAATCTCTGGGGGTGAAAGCGAGAGGGCTGGGAGCCTGACCAGGGCCTCAGAAGAGCCTGACCAGGGCCAGAGGGCGCTTCACCTTGAACCCGATGCCCAGCGGTTCGAGATCCTTCTCGGCTTCCCTGCTCAGTCTCACCGCGGCATCTGCCGCCGGGCTGTGCTTTTTCTCTTGGGTTTTCACTTCGAACCTAGTGTGAGCCCCTCTTTGCTCTACCACCTCGAGCTGTGACTTGGCGCCAGGGCCGCTTTCTGCTTTATCCAGTCACAGGGCGCCTTAGGTCACAGAGTGAATTGCAGAGATAACGGGGCTCGCCAACTTACCGCCCGCCGCAACCCGCGCCCTTTACTCTGGTCTCCGGCTCCGGCCTCGTCCCACCCCTCCTCCACGGCCACTTACCTCCTCCACCCTCTTCTCTCCTGCAGACGTGGCCCTTTATGGTGGCCGGGAAACCCGAGAGTGACCTGAAAGAAGTGGTGACCGCCAGCCGCTTGTGTGGAACCACGGCATCCTGACCTTGGAGGTGCGAGTCTGGGAAAGGCGCGCTCCCGGGGGGAGCGGGCCCCGGGGAAGGCGACCCTTGCCCTCCCCGCTCTCTGTCTCTGCTTCCCCCTCGCAGCTCTCCTCTCCCTGTCCCACCCCGCGAGAACACTTTACAGCGACGAGGAGATTCGTTTCCAAACCAGAGAAACATCAACTGTACTTACAACGATTCCCATCTATTTAACTTTATTAACTTCTACCGTGAATGACTCTGCGAGCCTTGCTGGTCCAAGTGCAATATGTAATTATAAATATATAAATAGATAATAAGAGCCTATCAATGTGTATCTTTTGTACAATATGTTGTAAAATGTAGATCATAGAATAGCTGACTTTGACAGTCACATTTATAAAGTAATTCACTTAAAGATATATTTTTTTCAGACAAGTTTTGCTACTTTCAAAAATAAATCTTTCTTTATATTGCTAAAAGCCCTGCCGTTTGGTGTGATTTCTGGAAAATATATTTGGAATAGAAAGGTGGGGAACCATGGGAGCAGGTCGATAATAAAAGTGGTCCTTTTGAACCTCAATCCAAACTTATTTGAGAGATAAAAAGTGATTAAGTACGATTTCCACCATGAAGGTGCAAATCATATTTGGCACTGAAACCTCAAAAAGAAACGAGTCTCAAGTTTGCAGATTACTATTAAGACAAATAAAAATATTGTAACTAAACAAAGAAAGGGAAGGATTAAAGTTAAGAACAGCCACACAATTCAACAGAAAAGAAAAGTCTGATTTTCAGGTATCCCACAGTGTAATTGCTAACACAAGCAGGAAGGTAAAACCCACATTCTATAACCTTCCAGGTGCATACATGAACCCACGCAACCCCACGCAACTGCAAACGAGTGAAGCAATAAAGGGAGGGATGAAAAATGTAAATGCCATACCTCTGGAATGTGTTCTACGATTTTCGAGGGGCTGCAACGTGTATCATATAGTTTTCTTAATAATTAATGAATTACTTCTAACAACGCGCATGCCTGCCTTTCTGTTACGTTAGCCAGTGCATTCAGCGCCTCTCCACGACTTCCGGCGGACTGGGTTTTAATTTAAACATCTTCCAGGCTACGGAACAGCTCGTTGGGGAAGATTAAGTTGAGATAAACAGAGGCGAGTCCGAGGAGCCTGGGACCCGGTTCCCTCGCTGCCCCAGCGCAGCCCGCGGCGGCCGATGAGCCAGATGCCACCGGGGCTGTTTAATGTTCGGGGTTATGACCGCAGTGTTTACAAGACGTCTTCGGTTATTTATACTGTTATTCCTCGCAGAGGGCCTTGAAACTTCCGCTTCATTTGCTCTTTCTTTTCGATTTTTTTTCGCCCTTTTCTCAGCTCGATTTGGTACCTGGAGTAAGAGCTCCCTTGCTCCTGCACTTACATCCAACCAACCCCCATGGCCGCTTAGGAGTGAAGCCCTCAACCCGGACACAGAGGGGAAGGAACCGGGGGCGCTCTTGACCTGGGGAACCGCTCTACGGGAGGGACGTTCTCTCCCCAAGAGAGTTACCATGTTAGCACCGCCGTTCTCCGAGGACTGGGAGCTCGGGTGGTTCCTCATCCGCGTGCCTGTCACTTGCACTCTCAGAGTATCAGGCTTCCCTCCTCCTCGCTTCCCCTCTCCCTCTAGGAGACCTTCAAGAGATCATTTTAGGCTCTGGCCATCTCCACCTTTCCCACATTTGCTTCTACCAGAGGCACAGTCGACTCTTGACCTGCGGATCCAGAGTTCAAGTCAGAGATGAGTCCCAAAGTGACTCAGTTGTTTGTGTTCCACTTCAGCAAATTTTCCGAGCTCCCACTGACGATTTTACAAAGCGAATATTCAAAATTCTGAGCACTCCAATGTTATGTGGCAGCCTTGAGGGGAAGGGGCTTTGGGGAAGAATGGATACATGTAAGTGTATGGCTGAGTCCCCTTAGCTGTTCACCTGAAACTATCACAACCGTGAACACCGTTATTAAGTTATATCGCAACACAGAGTTTAAAAAATTTAAAAAATACAGAACGCTAAAAAAAAAAAAAATTCTCGCCGCAGGCGGCCCCTGGAGAAATGTCGGCTTGCTCATTCTATAACAACCCCAAACCGCAAATGAATTTGTGACAAAGTCCTCCTGCCTCCCACCAGCCTGTGCTTTCAACCGGAGGCCTGAAGCTGTGCACTGTGACACACGAGTTAAACCCTAGTTTTACGTCCAGTGTTTCTCTGAAAGGGTGTGGATCTTCGGTTTTCTCCTCTAGGAAAGTGGCAATAAACGTGATTATAATGACAATGATAACGGTACTCATACTTTTCCTCTTTTGCCTCACAGAGCCTCAGTGGCGCTCAAATGAAATTATATTTTTTTTATTTCTTGCGATTGCTTTGTAAAGGAAAAACTCCGGGCAAATACTGGTCAGTGGTACTAAGTGGCTGGTGGTGAGCTACCTATACTAGAGCCGTCCTGAAAGTACTGGAGCAGGAAGCTCAAAAAGGTGTATTTATAAGGCACAAGCAAGGTCTTTTTGTTGCAGGAACCAAAACACCTCTTCAGTGCAACGTTGAAGGTTACATGTTCTCTCTCTCTCTCACACACACACACACACACACACACACACACACATCTTTACCCATACTCCTCAATGTTCTCCAATTTCATCCAGAAAAATTCAGAAAGCAAAGATAGGGACTGGGACAAACAAATAGAAGGACTACACTAATGCCTAGCTACTGGGAAACCCTGAGCACAGGGGTCTCAGCCTTAGAGCCTGGGCACACTTGGGGACCTAAGGGTTGTTTCTTGAAATGAGCAAGAAATACACTGGAATGACCAGGTTGTGGCTACCACTAGCCCTGACATGGGGCAGCGTGACCGCCTCACCTCCTTCCACACACACATCCACAGTCTAAACATCTCTCCTTCCCAGGGGCCTTCTCTTCTGCCTGGGTCATCAGCACTCCCACCCACCATGCCCTGCTTCCCAGGGTCTGGTGCTCTTCTGAAGCCTGTCGCTGCTGGCCTCGGGTTTAAAGGAGGCAAGCTGAAGAGTTTGAGAAGACTAGCTGTTAACTCTTTTCTGTTTGATAGAATTTGCCTGTGAAGCCATCTGGTTCTGGACTTTTGTTTGTTGGAAGATTTTAAATCACAGTTTCAATTTCAGCACCTGTGATTGGTCTGTTCATATTTTCTATTTCTTCCTGGTTCAGTTTTGAAAGTACTTTTCTAAGAAAGTGGCCATTTCTTCCAGGTTGTCAATTTTATTGGCATATAGTTACTCTAGTAATTAATTATAGTAATCAGTAATCTCTTACCATCCTTTGTATTTCTGCAGTATCAGCTGTAACTTTTCTTTCATTTTTAATTTTTTTGATTTGAGTCCTTTCCCTTTTTTTTCTTGATGAGTCTACCTAAAGATTTATCAACTTTATCTTTTCATTGATCTTTACTATTGTTTTCTTCATTTCTATTTCATTTATTTCTGCTCTGGTCTTTGTGATTTATTAGCCCAGGGAACTCCACTCAAATAAGAGAGGATATATGTATATATACAGCTGGTTCACTTTGCTGTATAGTAGAAACAAATACAACATTGTAAAACAACTATACTCCAATAAAAATTAATTTTAAAAAATGAAGGAGGCAAACAGCATCTGAAAGAATTGGGGGACCCTGTTTACCACAAGTCAGATAGTTAGGGGTGGGAGGGCGGGGAGTGTCCTGTCTGTGACCTCTTAGTTATAATAACTGTCTTAGAAGGTGCTTTCAGAAAGAACCAGGAGAACAACCACAGCAGGTTGTAGAAGCCTGTAAGGAAAATGAAATGCTTCAAATAAGCGTGTCTGCTAGTTCTCAGCAAGAGACAGATACTGAAAGTGAACTGAAGATGGGGGAAATCCCTTCTGCTTCTCTCTCTCTCTCTGTGTCTCTCTCTCTGTCTCTGTCTCTCTCTCTCTGTCTCTCTGGTTCTGATTGCTTCTATGGTTTCTTACAGGTAACTCCTTGTGCTTCCAGCACCTTTGCCCACTGTCACATCAGAGACTTCTCTCTAAACAGATAAGTGGTAAACAAAACAAGGTCAATAGCTGACGGTTATGTGTAGTGATCAGTGGGAAACACTGCCCAGAGAGGCTTTTAAGCCAGCGGTTCCTGGTTCCTGGACGTGTATGGGAATCACCTGAACAGTTCCTGTAACCAGACAGCTGGATTCCATCCACCCTAGTTCCAGATTCAAGAGGTCCGAAATGGGCCCCAGAATTCCTACTCCTAACAAGTTCCCAAAAGAGGCTGATGCTGCTGGTCCGGAAACCACACTTTGCGAAGCACTGTTCGGAGATCTATCTCATTAGAGAGACAAAGGACGTTAATGCAGAGGGAAATAAAATATCTAGGAATTACTTTTTCTTAAGAGTCTGCATGTTCTGGGCTCCAGTTTCACTTGCTTTTCTATTCGCTCCACGGTGGCATGCAGTGTATTCTTAAAGCTTAAACCCCGGTTGGGACATCAAACCACTCGTCCTCAGAAAATAACAGATTTGTGCGTCCCTGGTGTACGGACGTGTGTGAGCGCTCGTTTTGGCTCTCAAATTTCAGGCGTCAGGCATGGATTAAAGGTCTGGATGGATGAAGGCCCGACTGCTGTTGGTTCCATTGCGACCCCTAAAGGAGAGAGAAATCTGGGCGGCCAGGACTCAGGCCCCCTACAACTTCTCGGTGGCGCAGAAGGTCCCTTGGTCAAAGCCAGGTCAGCAAAGATTCCCCCTTCACTCCAGCAGGAGTAGAGAAAAATAATTTATTGGTTTGCTCTGCACTGAAGTCCAGTGCCTCCGGCAGGTGGGGAAGTCGGCCTGGGGCTGGGGTGCAGGGGACTCAGGGTGGTGGGGAGCGCACGGCAAGTGCCCGGTGGAGCTCGCGGACAGGAAAGGGACCGGAGCCAAGACGTGGAGTAGAGAATGGATCCTCCGATGCTTTTCTACCGGGAAGAGAAGAATGGAGTTCCGAGTTACGAGCCCCAGCCTACAACGCCTCCTGGGTCTGCACGCCTCTCCGCCCGCCGTCGGAGATAGCCTGGTGCGCGTGTCCGTGCGGACCTGCCGGGCTCAGAGACACCGCCCGGGGGTAGGTTCTAGGGTAATGACCCCTGCTCAGCCAACGAGGAAAAGCGTGGGCTCCAGCCAGCCGTCAATCAAACCTCCTTTCTTAGCTTTGCATCCTGTTCTCCCAGTTCTGGCGTCGCCTTAGGAAACTCGCGAGGTGCCAGCGGCATCATGAGAGCCTGGCTGGCTTCCTTCACGCATCTAGGTTCCAGGCGCCTTTGATCTTTCGATCTGGCAGACTCAGCTGGTCCACCTCCAGCCCGTTCTTGGCAAGATTCACCGCCCTGAAGACTAGGCTAGAGATCCCTTCCCAGGGCAGAGGGAGGAGACAGGGGTGGAAAGGGCCGGGAGAACAGTTTAGAATGTCCTCGAGTTAGGAGACCAGACTTCTCAAAGTATGACCAGCCATGTCATACTTTGTGCCCAACACTCAGCAAAGGGCATGACAGCTCAATAAATGTTGAACTGTGAGGGAATCATTAAGTATCTGAGGCTAGGGTGAAGGAAGATACAATGGAGAGCAGTTGGAACAAAGAAATTGACAGTGGGGTTGTTGCCATGGTTAAACTGAAAGTCAGCCTCTTGGTTGAAGTCTGGGTGTACCTTTGAGAAAGGAATAAAGCAAGCAGACATGTTTGGACCAGACCGCATCAACTGGGACTGGGATATTTGAACTGCCCTCACCCCTGACACTCAGATGAAGTCTGCCCTTTCCTCTCCCTGTAGAACATGGCATTACTAGTTTTGAATTTATAGGTGAGAATCATTAGTTTAAAAGGTGGCTTGACGAATGGCAATAATTTGAGAGACTATAAGACTAAAATGTAAGCTATACGACTAAAACGATCCATATTTTAAAATTAATCTGGGTGATAATAAGTAACTTGTTGCCTTTTATGTAGGCTAGACCAACATCTAATGGAGGTATAGTGGGAAAAGCTTTTGACTGAATCCTTGGCAAGAAATATGACGTTTTGGGACCCTGACCCTTCCATCTGAAAAACTGATATAATAATGACTGCTTTGCAAATGCTGCCCCAAAGGCAAAGATTTATAAAGCAACTTAAGTGTCCATCAATAGATGATTGGATAAAGAAGATGTGGTATGTATATATACAATGGAATACTGCTGCTGCTGCTAAGTCACTTCAGCCGTGTCCGACTCTGTGTGACCCCACAGACGGCAGCCCACCAGGCTTCCCTGTCCCTGGGGTTCTCCAGGCAAGAACACTGGAGTGGGTTGCCATTTCCTTCTCCAATGCATGAAAGTGAAAAGTGAAAGTGAATCTGCTCAGTCGTGTCCAACCCTCAGCGACCCCATGGACTGCAGCTTTCCAGGCTCCTCTGTCCATGGGATTTTCCAGGCAGGAGTACTGGAGTGGGGTGCCGTTGCCTTCTCCGACAATGGAATACTACTCAGCCATAAAAAGAATAAAATTTGCAGCAAGATGGATGGACTTAGAAGGCATTATGCTAAGTGAAATAAATCAGATGGAAAAGACAAATACTGTATGATTTATCATTTATATGTGGAAACTAAAAAATACAACAAACTAGTGAACATAACTAAAAGGAAACATGGGGAGGGGGGTGGGAGGGGGGTTCATGTTTGGGAACGCATGTACACCCGTGGTGGATTCATGTCAATGTATGCCAAACCAATACAGAATTGTAAAGTAAAAAAAATTAATTAAAAAATAAATAAATAAATAAAGGAGAAATGAAGACATAAATATAATGAAGACATAAATATAAAAAAAAATAAATAAAAGGAAACAGATTCAGAGATATAGAGAACCAAATAATGATTACCAGTGGAGAGAGGGAGGAGGGAAGAAGCAATATAGGAGTAGGGGCTTAAGAGGTACAAACTATTAGGTAGGAGGTAAGTTACAAGGATATATTGTACAACACAGGGAATAGAACCAATATTTTATAATAACTATAAATGGAGTAATGTGTGTGCTTAGTTGCTCCACATAAGACAAGAATTAGTCATGTCCAATTCTTTGCAACCCTTTGGACTGTAGCCTGCCAGGCTCCTCTGTCCATGGGATTCTCTAGGCAAGAATACTGGAGTGAGTTGCCATTTCCCCTTCCAAGGGATCTTCCAGACCCGGGAACTGAACTTGTGTCTCCTGTGTCTCCTGCATTTGCAGGTGGATTCTTTACATCAAGGAAGCCAATTTTAAGTGGTGTACAACCTTTAAAATTGTGAATCACTATATTGTACACCTGAAACTCACATAATGTTTTACATCAGCTCTATGAAAAGATAATGACCGCTTTGGTAAGATAGGGTATGGGGACAATGTCTGCTACATGACGGCACTAATTAATATTGGTTTTCTTCTTCTGGTCATTAAGTTATAAAAAGTGCCCAAAAGAATGACATGTGGCTTCCCTAAATAGTTATCTAGCCAATAGTAATTATGAGGAATTATTAAATTCTTATGATAATCCAGTTGCTTCAGTTCATTCTGAATATTAAAACAGACCTCACCACCTTATCCATGGTAGATCCTGCTCCTAATTCTTTGCTTTTTCTTTTTGGCCACACCATGGGGCCCATGGGGCATGCGGTATCTTAGTTCTTCAGCCAGGGGACAAACCTGTGTCCCCTGCATTGCGAGCGCAGAGTCTTAACCACTGAACCACCAGAGAAGTCCTCTGCCCCTAACTCTGTATTTCAGCACTCCTAACATTATCAATAACAGGTCATCACTATGTTATTTCATTTCTCTGTTTCCTTACTTAGTTTCTATTTGTCTTCACTAGCTCCATGAGGGCAGGGGCTGTGTCTGACTGGCTCACTTTGGTGTCCCAGCCCTTTGCACAGTGACAAGCCCATGGCACATGCTTGAAGGGGTTGAATGTAGAAAGTTTAATAATAGGCTTCTTAGAAATACCTCTTTCTTGTAGATAAGTTCATATTGCCTTGCTATAACCAAGGGCTGGTTTAAATATATCATCTAATTTCAATTTTAGAATTTGGTAATGAATATTTATTCGAAAATAAAAATAAACCTCTCATGAAAAAAAAAATCACCATCAATTCTTTTGAAGGGGAATTAACCTGAAACATTGGTCCTCACAACATGTGGATTCTCCTTTTAGCACTAAATCCCAAGAAAGGGTGGATAGTAAATACTGTATCTTTCAAAATAATGCATGTTTCCCTTCAGTATTCCTACTATCTCTGGGGATCAGTCACCTCTAAACTTTTCTGCTTGGGTTTTGAGATTATTCAGTAGTGAATCTTAGTAGAGTGTTTTTCTTCTTCTTTTGCACTTTACGTGAATACCATCTTCTGTTGCCCTCTAATCTCTTACTTTCAGGCATCTGTCACCCACTCAACAGCTCCTTCAATTATCTTCTTTTTTTTTTTTTTTTCCTTAACAAGCATTCTTTCTCTCTCCACCAAGGACTAAAAAGCAACCCAAGACATCTCTAAACCCAGGGGAATTTTTTAAGCCAATAGGGGTCATTTGGTTACAAGGAACAAAAATCCCTTCAAACTGGCCCAAATAAAAAGGGGAATGAGGCATTGTAAAGATAGTCCAAGGACTCTGGCTGACATCTCCAGGCAAAAAATAAACAGTAGGGAAATATCTGTTGGGAAACTGAAAGTCAAGAGTAAAACTCCCTTTCTGTCTCTCTCTGGAGCTCTCTGAGCTGAGCTCTTATCTCTGCTTTCTCTGCCAGTCTTCTGCATTTTCTCCTCTGATTTTTCTGGCTCACTTACTTTCTACTTCTGAATTTTTTATTTCAGATGGGATTGGTTTGTTAGATTGCTGACTATGGCTCCAATTCTATAAGAACATTCAGTTGCTGGATCCAAGATCTAAAACTTTAGTCTCAGCACCTCTTAACTTGAATTCTGAAGATATGGCATTGAAACATGTATAATAACATGTAAGAATCGAAATGCCAGTCTATGTCTGATGCAGGATATGACACGCTTGGGGCTGACGAGCGGGGATAACCCAGAGAGATGTTGTGGGGAGGGGGGTGGGAGGGGGGTTCATGTTTGGGAACGCATGTACACCTGTGGTGGATTCATGTCAATCTATGCCAAAACCAATACAGAATTGTAAAGTAAAAATTAAAAATAAATAAATAAATTTAAAAAAAAATAAAAAAAAAAAGGAATATGCATATAAACTACTATAGACATGTTCTAAGAGGTTCTGATTAAATTCCCCACGTCAGTTGTATGCCTCTTGTCCCCATCAGCTGTGGTAGACTGGGGATAGGTGAACAGGCTGGCTGATGTCTGGGATAGATTCTTTGAGATGTAGGCTCTGAGTGAGACAAGAATCCCAAATCTGTTTGCTACAAATGTAATCTAATGAAATCAGCATTGAGGTGTCTGCATATGGACCACCTTGTTTTATTCTGAAACACCAATGGTCAGCAATGTGTGTCTCGGAAAAAGTGATGCCCACAGAATATACTGTATTTGTACTGGGTAGAAGGGTAGAGATACCAGCATCAAGAAAACATGTAGTCATATAACCAAATGATCTACTTTACGGAATAGAAGAATTGTATTGAGAAAATCAGCGCCACTGGTATGCCAAAGCTATTGGGCATATTAAGGAAAATACTAATCACACCCACCTGCGTTTCACAGAGACCATGCATATGAACTATCATATTTCACCTTCAAAGCAACCCTAACCAGGAATTATTATCATCCTCACTTTTCATATAAGGCAACTGAAACTCACAGAAGGGAAGTAAATCACCAGAAGTTATATGGCGGGTAAGGGGCAGAAAGCTGAGTATAGAATTTTTCTATTTAATTAAACTGAAATGGGCTCCAACCTTGAACAAAGGAGAGTCCCTAGGATAAAAGAAATTAAGGATGGCTATAACCCTAAGAAAAAAAAAGAAATCCTTATGGTAAGCACAAGAAGACACTTTTTTTCAATCAGAATTTTTGTTTTATACTCATTTAAAGATCTCTTTTAGACTTATTCATTAGTATATTTTTATTCTCTATCGCCATTGAAGATTCAAAAAAGGAAACTATAAGCAAAATAAATTAGTTAAAATAGTCTAAAAATCTTTTTTGTATTCACAATCCAATTCATTCTGAATTATTTATTCACTGTCATTAAAATCTAATGAATTTCCACCCATTATGTATCAGTTTTTGTCATATAATAAACCACCCCCAAACCCAATGGTTAATACTGTAAGTATTTGTTATTGCTCATGTGTCTGTGAGTCAGTTGGGCAGTTCTGAGGATCTGGACAGAGCTCTGCTGTTCTCCCTCAACTTACTCATGTGTCTATGGTTGGGTGGCAGTTTGTCTGAGGCCTGGCTGGTCAAGGATGGCCCCACTAACATGTCTAATGGCAGGCTGGCTACTGGCCAAGGCGGTGAAGGTGACAGCCGTGTGTCTCTCATCATCCAGGAGCCAGCTTGGACTTGCTTTCATGGTGACTGGGGAGGGAACAGAAGCTCACACGCTTCTTGGCCTTGGGTTCCTAACTTGCTAGGGTCACATTCAGTTCAGTTCAGTCACTCAGTCGTGTCCAACTCTTTGCGACCCCATGGGCTGTGCTGCACACCAGGCTTCCCTGTCCATCACCAACTCCCAGAGCTTACTCAGACTCATGTCCATTGAGTCAGTGATGCCATCCTACCATCTCACCCTCTGTCATCCCCTTCTCCTCCCACCTTCAATCTCTCCCAGCATCAAGGTCTTTTCAAACGAGTCAGTTCTTTGCATCAGGTGGACAAAGTATTGGAGTTTCAGCTTCAGCATCTGTCCTTCCAAAGAATATTCAGGGCTGATTTCCATTAGGATGGACTAATTGGATCTCCTTGCTGTCCGTGTTCTATTGGCTAGTGGCAAGCACAGAGCACCTTATGTTCAAGGGATAGAGGAATAAAGGCTACCTCTTGATGGGAAAAGTTACAGATACATTGCATAGAGCAAGGGTACAGAGAAGGGTAAGATTTTGAACCATTTTTATAGTTAATCTGCCATATTAAAGTTTTCCTAAAAACTTTATTCAGAGTCTATTCCTTCTAAAAACTTTATTCAGAGTCTAGCCTTCTGAATTATTTCCCACTGTGAATTGCCAGTATCTAATGATGTACCACCCAATTGTGTCCTCTGGGTCTAAGAAGAATATTTCTTAGAAGAGTTTTCCTCTATCATTACTATGATTTTCTTCCAAGCCATTGATACCCATTATGAAAATTTCAGTGCTTATACTTTCTTGATTTTGTCAGAAGGGAGAATAAAGAAAATACCAACAAAAGCTAATCATACCAACAAAATACCAACAAAAGTTAACCAATTTTTCTTTTACCTATTCCTAGAAATTTGGAGGTTTTTTTAATACTAGTTTCGTTGACATGTGTAAACGGATGAATGGTGGACTTAAAGACATCTGAAAACTGTAAATGTTATTATAATTGGAAAAGTCTTTGCAGATACAATTAAATTAAGATTGTTGAAATGGAAAGGTTATCCTTGATTATTTGTGTGGGCCCTAAATGCCATTACAAGTATCCTTATAAAAGAAAATTAGAGACAGGTTCGACACACAGAGGAGGAAAAGGTGATGTAATACAGAGGTAGAGATGAGAGTGATGAAACCACCAGAGGTTGGAAGAGGTTAGTAAGAGATTTGCCCTTAGAACCTTCAGAGGAAGTGGGACCATAACTATACCTTGATTTTGACCTGGTAAATCTGATGTCGAACTTCTGGCTGTCAACCAAGACAGGGTAATTTCTGTTGTGCTAAGACACCAAGTTTGTTGCAGCAGCTACAGGAAACTAATTCAGCATGCGATAGACAACTGGTTGCATGGATCTCAGTAACAAAATGTAACAGGTCATCTACTTGTGATTTATTTCCTTTCCTAAGTTTTTTAAAGCATTTGGATGTAGTTTTGCAAAAAGGTACGGAATTATAGATATTCTGCCAATGAAAAATGCTTTTGTTCCTACACATTATTTCTCTATTTCCATGCCTTTATAGGGGCTTCCCAGGTGGTGCTACTGGTAAAGAACCTTCCTGCCAATGCAGGAGATATAAGAAATGCAGGTTCAATCCCTGGGTTGGGAAGATCTCCTGGAGAAGGAAATGGCAACCCATTCTAATATTCTTGCCTGGAGAACTCCATGGACAGAGGAACCTGGTGGGTTACAGACCATAGGGTCTTTATATGTATGTTAAGTTAGTTGCTCAGTTGTGTCCGACTCTTTGTGACCCCATGGACTGTAGCCCACCAGCCTTTTCTGTCCATGGGATTCTCCAGGCAAGAATACTGGAGTGGGTTGCCATTTCCTTCTCCACTTTATATGTATAACAAAATTATATTTATTATTTATATGTCAAAACAACATTTTTCTGATGCAGTAAAATCTTTCTAAAGGCATTTTCAAAGGCAGTTCAACCCAGCATGGATAATACTAACAATATAGAAAATTCAGAAAATAGACAAATGTTAAGATGCATTTCAATTTTAGAAATGTGAAAAATAATGCATCTTAAAATTATGATATATAGTAGCCCATTTGATTCCATGTATCTTCACTGAGTGACCACAGTATGTAGGACTCTGTGTTACACATTGAAAAATAGTTGACACCCTGCTTATCTCCAGCATAGGTCTTCCTCTCCATTTGTTGCAGAATCTCTTCTCTGCAAGAATCTGAAAGAGCAGGGCAGTCTTGCGTTCTAAAAAGCACCTACTGCGCCAGTTTCCAGAAAGACGGGCTACTGGGACATACAGATTGCTTCTGCCACACTCTAAGTGCTGCAGACAGCTCAGCCTGTCAGTCAGGAAGCTAGTCCAACATGGCACATTCCTTCCAACCCAGACCAACAAATCTGCCAGAAGTGGACAAATATCTGGGGAAGTGATTTCAAAACGTTCCTTTCTGCATCCAAGGTGGTTGTCCTGGAGGCTTTTATTTTACCAAAACTAAATCTGGATCTCAGACCACTTGGAGATGGACTATATACAGCAAGCCATCTTTCTGCCACACTGATAAAGGAAGTCATTTTGCAAATATGTACTCTTGGTCCAAAGCGAAATATTTTCAGGATATGACAGGTACATTAGCTGAAGTTTATCTTCACTACTAGAAAGTGAACACCAAAACTATGAATGCTAGATCATCAAAATCAGCCATGCCTTGTGATAGCTGAACTTAACATTTCATGACTTAACCTGCCCAGCCTTCTATATCATCTCAGGGGCCTCCCCTATAAACAATTATGAACTTCACAAAGCTTTTTGTCTCCAGAACCTATCTTTGCTTTATTTCTCTTCTCAATCTTATAAATCAACTCATAGATTATATGATACTGAAGTCCACTATCTTTCTCAATTACATGATCAGATATACTCTAACATATTCAGTTCAGTTCAGTCGCTCAGTCATGTCCGACTCTTTGCAACCCCATGAATCGCAGCACACCAGGCCTCCCTGTCCATCACCAACTCCTGGAGTTCACTCAGACTCACGTCCATCGAATCAGTGATGCCATCCAGCCATCTCATCCTCTGTCATCCCCTTCTCCTCCTGCCCCCAATCCCTCCCAGCATCAGAGTCTTTTCCAATGAGTCAATTCTTCTCATGAGGTGGCCAAAGTACTGGAGTTTCAGCTTTAGCATCAGTCCTTCCAAAGAAATCCCAAGGCTGATCTCCTTCAGAATGGACTGGTTGGATCTCCTTGCAGTCCAAGGGGCTCTCAAGAGTCTTCTCCAACACCACAGTTCAAAAGCATCAATTCTTTGGCTCTCAGCCTTCTTCACAGTCCAACTCTCACATCCATACATGACTACTGGAAAAACCATAGCCTTGACTAGACGGACTTTAGTCGGCAAAGTAATGTCTCTGCTGTTGAAGATATTATCTAGGTTTTTTAAAAGAGATACTTTCAAAAACTTATAAACAGGCCTGAGTTTTAGGGGCTCTGCTACTAAGTTACTGTGACCCCAAGCTAATGATTTAATCTTGCTGTGCCTTGATTTCTTCACCAGCAAGGTTTTTTAAAGTTCCTTTCAGCATTAAAATTTTTAAATGGGCTTCCCTGGTGGCTCAGAAGGTAAAGAATCTGCCTGTAATACGAGAGATTCAGGTTTGATCCCTGGGTCAGGGAGATCCCCTAGAGAAGGGAATGGTTACCTACTCTAGGATTTTTGCCTGGAGAATTCTATAGACAGAGGAGCCTGGCAGGCTACAGTCCACGGGTTTGCAAAGAGTTGGACATGACTGAGAGACTAACAGTTTCACTTTCAGCATTAAACTAAAAAGTCATAACTCTAGAAACCACTTCATGTGGTTTTTGAGCCAGACTTCTAGTATTTGGCCAGGAAAATGCCCAACCACTCTCAACAAACTAAAAAGACCCAGAAACTGTTGGTACCATAACTACTTTTAGACCCTCTCCTGGCCCTGACTACAGAACCAAGATGAACATGCAATGTCTTCTAAGGCTCTCTCTCTCATTAGAATGATTTTCTTTTCTACATGAATATAATATTTAGAGAAAATTCAAAAATAAATGATATGTGCAAATCTATTTAGTTACCATTCTGACCCTAGTCTGGGCTTATCTCCAGTGACTGAATAAGCAAAATAGGGCTGAAAAGATATGGCCCAAAGGCATAGCACTCTGAAACTTATTGAGTCTTTGGAAGATTGAATGTCTTATCAAATTTTATTTATCCTATCCACAGTTTACCTAAAAGTTCTATTAGTTTCAGATATTTAGATTATATTTTACTTTAGGCCATGATACCCAGTTTTTTAACATATATGTTCTTTTCTACTTCTTTTTCCAGTATAGGTTATTATAAGATATTGAGTATAGTTCCCTGTGCTATACAGCAGGTCCTTGTTGTTTACCTATTTTATATATAGTACTGTGCATATGTTAACTCCAAACTCCTGACTTATCTCCCCACTCTGCCCCCACTACCCCCTTTGGTAACCCTAAGTTGTTCACAATATTTATTTTGCTTACATCTTCCAGAAGTAGAATTCTGGGCCAAAGAGTGTGACCAGTTTTAGGCTCTTCATACATTTTGTCAAAATGCTTCTCACTTTATAACCCAGCAGCAATTACCTAGATCACTACTTGGACTGAATTTGAAATTTAACTGTTTTTTCTCTTGCCCATATAAGGAAGTCTAACCACTGAGCAGGGAAAGAGAATGAGGGCTTAAGATGAACAAGTTTCTCTCATCTCTGCTAATTTATACCACAACCTCCTTTAGGATCAACTTACTGAGCAACAACTTCCCTTTTACTTTTCACTTTCATGCCTTGGAGAAGGAAATGGCAACCCACTCCAGTGTTCTTGCCTGGAGAATCCCAGGGACAGGGGAGTCTGGTGGGCTGCTGTCTATGGGGTCGCACAGATTCGGACACAACTAAAGTGACTTAGCAGCAGCACAACTTAAAAAACTAATATTTATTTTGGGGTAAAGTTTGAAAGAGAACATAAAAAAATAAAATTATTATAACTGTGCAGCTGTTGGGGGAGGGAGCAACCTTGTTTCCAAGTTTTTGTCTTTCCATTCCATCCCTGAGAACCTTTAAAAACAATTTTACCTCATGTGCCTCATACAAAAGACTTTTACCCCCAAATAAGAAAGCCTCAAAACAGGTGTTGCCAAATTAAAACAAATTATCTTTAGTAAATTTTTTCTGATAATAATCTATGATCATTTTAAACCATTTGGGGAAAAAAAAAGTTTACTTCCAGAGAGATAGATTGATAAATATAACAAAATGAGATTAATATAGAATATACAGTTCATACTCTTGAGAGTCCCTCGGACAGCAAGGAGTTCAAACTGTCAATACTAAAGGAAATCAACCTTGAATATTCATTGGAAGGACTGATGCTGAAGCTGAAACTTCAGTACTTTGGCCACTTGATATGAAGAACTGACTCATTGGAAGAGACCCAGATGCTGGGAAAGATTGAGGGCAGGAGGAGAAAGGGCCAACAGAGGATGAGATGGTTGGATGGTATCACTGACATGATGGACATGAGTTTGAGCAAACTCTGGGAGATAGTGAAGGACAGGGAAGCCTGGTGTGCTACAGTCCATGGGGGTTGCAAAGAGTCTGACACGACTTAGCAACTGAACAACAACTCTACTATTTGTCACCTAATATTATGAAACAGGCTTTTTGCCACATCATACAATTTTCTTTCTTTCTTTTTTTTTTTTTAAGAACATGATTTTTAAAGACTGGGCAATTTTCCATTTAACGGAGAAACTGTAATTCATTTTTGAACATATAAGTTTTTTCTAACTTTATGATAAATAATTCTGCACTGAACATCCTTATACATCCTTATATCTTTGATTACATCTTAGATTATTACTTTGGATAGGTTCCAGGAATGAGCCTTTATAAATATTGTGAAATTGCTTTACAGAAAGTTCATACCTATTCAAACTATCACTAGCACTGGTCCCATCACTTCATGGGAAATAGATGGGGAAACAGTGTCAGACTTTATTTTTTTAGGCTCCAAAATCACTGCAGATGGTGACTGCAGCCATGTAATTAAAAGATGCTTACTCCTTGGAAGAAAAGTTATGACCAACCTAGATAGCCTATTCAAAAGCAGAGACATTACTTTGCCAACAAAGATCCGTCTAGTCAAGGCTATGGTTTTTCCATTGGTCATGTATGGATGTGAGAGTTGGACTGTGAAGAAGGCTGAGTGACAAAGAATTGATGCTTTTGAACTGTGGTGTTGGAGAAGACTCTTGAGAGCCCCTTGGACTGCAAGGAGATCCAACCAGTCAATTTTGAAGGAGATCAGCCTTGGGATTTCTTTGGAAGGAATGATGCTAAAGCTGAAACTCCAGTACTTTGGCCACCTCATGTGAAGAGTTGACTCATTGGAAAAGACTCTGATGCTGGGAGGGATTGGGGGCAGAAGGAGAAGGGGACGACAGAGGATGAGATGCTGGATGGCGTCACTGATTCGATGGACGTGAGTCTGAGTGAACTCCAGGAGTTGGTGATGGACAGGGAGGCCTGGCATGCTGCGATTCATGGGATCGCAGAGTCGGACATGACTGAGTGACTGAACTGAACTGAACTGAGCACTGTATAAAAGAATATCTATTACAATGAACTTTCATGAATGCTTGGTATTATTCTTTTAAGTCTTTGTCAAAGATATCTCATCATTTTTTCCAAGTTGCTTTCAAACCGTATCAGGATAACTTCACTTATTTATTTATACAGCTTTTACTGAAAGAGACTGCAAGTATCTGCCTCTAAAATTGCTCAGATTTCTATGAAAGGCAAGTTATTTCCCTTGACAGCATTTGGGTTGGGTAGCTGCTGAGTTTTGTGGTCAATTAGGGTTAGTTATCATCATCCCCTAGAGTTTCCCTAAGTGTCTGGTCACATTTGCTTCATAATTAGCTTTATTGTTATAAAATATTGAGAAACGTATAGAACAGATACCCAGTCATACCTCTTGATTTGCATGGAGTTCAGAAGTCCTTTGAGAAATACAATGAAACTCTTTACAGTTGGAGTTAAGAGATGTATAGACCTAATAATCTGTGGGTCTCCAGAGTAATTTGGAGTGGAGGAAAGGCAGAGAAAGCTGAGTGAGAAGGAGTGGAGTGGAGTGGGCCAAACTGTGTAGATAGATACCAAAGAGAGCATTTTCTCCTGCAAGAATAAAAACCTAGACGTGGCCAACCTCTGAGCTAGCCACTGAAGGCTGAAAGAACAGTAATCCAGGTAAGCAAATTACTGTGATATGTGAACCCCCTTTTTCAAGAGGGAGTCATCAGAAATAGGAGACTTCTAAAGTGTACAAATAATACCAGGAAACAGTCTTGAGATCAGCAGAGGAGGGGGCAGAAACCCATGGGAAGAGAGGAAATCTGTTGTCCTAAAGAAAGTGGTTCAAGGAGAAGAATGACAGCTGTCAACCTCAACGGTGCAGGAAGTTAGAGGAATGAGCACTGCTTCGAGGGAGCCAGAAACCAGTGTTTCTGATTACTCTGAAAGGACAGCCCTGATGCTTCAACCTACCTCCTGATCCCACCCAACCAGTCCTCCAGAGATTCCAACATTGAAAATGACCGTCTACAAGGTCAAACTCTAAGAAATTCATTATGAAAAAGATTACAGCTTGCTAGTCAAGAGAGTGGGGACTTCGCTCATTAAGATATGTGGGGTACAAATCTGAAAGATGTATTCTCATCAACTGATGAATCCTTTTCAACTTTGTGAAATTTATGGACATCTTATCTGGCTGGAACATAGTGTGTACATCCACTATTGATTAAGAAAATCTTTTTACTTCTCAAACTAAAAAGCTATTAGGGGAACATCCCTGGTGGTCCAGTGGTTAAGACTCCATGCTTCCAATGCAAAGGGCAGGGGTTTGAACTAAGATCCCACATGCTGTGGGTGGCCAAGAAACACAAAACTTTTGGTTATGGCGAGTTCCCTAGGGGTCTAGTGATAAGGATTCCAGGATTTCACTGCTGTGGCCTGTGATCAGTTCCTGGTCAGGGAACCAAAATCCTGTAAGCTGTGAGGCACAGCAAAGCAAAAAAAAAAAAAAAGAAAAGAAAACTGTTTGTTGTTATAAATTCCATCTTTATATTTGTCAGTTTGTAGTCATTATTAATAATGGCCCACACCAGCCAGATGTGATTCTAATGAGCAGCCATGTTTAAAAACAACTGGACAATATGATGATCTTTTATCTAATTTGTTTCACTTTTTCTATTTCACATTTGGTGCTCCCATATCATTTAGTTTATATTTTGAATTTCTCCATCTCTTTTTTTTGTTGTTCTTTCTCATGCCTTTATCAAGTATAGTAAAAAGACTTTTATGTACATTTATATAGTATGTATAATATATGTATTTTAGAAAATATGAATTTTTGCTTAGCTAAAAAGTTTATGACATTTTGGTTCCACTTATTTGACTAAGTATGAATAGAATGCTAGATTTCTAATTTATATTCACTCAAAACTTTGCCATAGGTTCATTTATTCTGGCATCTAGTATTACTGCTGAAAGTCTAGAAAGCTTATTATTTTAGTGATTTTTTTTTTAATTTTGAATGAGGCTTGAAACTTCTATTTCTGATTATAAAAAGAAATACTATGTTAAAAACAGGAAATTAACATGTGATATAGTATTATTGACTACAGATTCTGTTCAAATTTCACAAAATTTTATGCTAGTGTCCATTATTTATTTTCATACCTTATTAAAGATTCCACATTGTATTTAATTGCATTGATTATCTTTAGCTGCATGCAACAAATTCTCATAAATTCTCTTTTCATTTTATTGTTAAAAATATTTTCTAATTTTCCTTGCTATGGCTTCTTAGACACGCTCATCATTTAAAAGTGGACATTTAATTTTCAAGTACATGGTGTTTTTAAAGTATCTTTGAGGGTTCCCTTTTCTCCACACCCTCTCCAGCATTTATTGCTTGTAGACTTTTGGATCGCAGCCATTCTGACTCGTGTGAAATGGTACCTCATTGTGGTCTTGATTTGCATTTCTCTGATAATGAATGATGTTGAGCATCTTTTCATGTGTTTGTTAGCTATCTGTATGTCTTCTTTGGAGAAATGTCTATTTAATTCTTTGGCCCATTTTTTGATTGGGTCGTTTATTTTTCTGGAATTGAGCTGCATGAGTTGCTTGTATATTTTTGAGATTAGTTGTCTGTCAGTTGCTTCATTTGCTATTATTTTCTCCCGTTCCAAAGGCTGGCTTTTCACCTTGCACTGTTGGTGGGAATGCAAACTAGTACAGCCACTATGGAGAACAGTGTGGAGATTCCTTAAAAAACTGGAAATGGAACTGCCTTATGACCCAGCAATCCCACTGCTGGGCATACACACCAAGGAAACCAGAATTGAAAGAGACACGTGTACCCCCAATGTTCATCGCAGCACTGTTTATAATAGCCAGGACATGGAAGCAACCTAGATGTCCATCAGCAGACGAATGGATAAGAAAGCTGTGGTACATATACACAATGGAGTATTACTCAGCCATTAAAAAGAATACATTTGAATCAGTTCTAATGAGGTGGATGAAACTGGAGCTGATTACACAGAGTGAAGTAAGCCAGAAAGACAAACGCCAATACAGTATACTAACACATATATATGGAATTTAGAAAGATGGTAACGATAACCCTGTATGCGAGACCGCAAAAGAGACGCAAATGTACGGAACAGACTTTGACTCTGTGGGAGAGGGAGAGGGCGGGATGATTTGGGAGAATGGCATTGAAACATGTATAATATCATATAAGAAACGAATCGCCAGCCTAGATTTGATGCAGGATACAGGATGCTTGGGGCTGGTGCACTGGGATAACCCAGAGGGATGGTATGGGGAAGGAGGTGGGAGGGGGGTTCAGGAGTGGGAACTTATGTACACCTATGGCAGATTCATGTTGATGTATGGCAAAACCAATACAGTATTGTAAAGTAAAAAAATAAAATAAAATAAAGTATCTTTGTTATTAATTTCTTATTTTCTTCTCTGTAATCACCCTCTGTGTTTTTTCAGTCTTTTAACTTTATTGAGGTTTTCAGTGGTTAAATCAAAGATCTGTCTTGGTAAATGTCACATTGCACTTGAAAATATGTGCCTTGTTTTCAAATATCTTTTGGTATTGATTTCTAATATAATTCCACAGTGATAAGACTACAGACTATCTATGGTTTCAATACTTTTAGACCATGAAATCTTTGCACCTGGTTTTATGTCCCTGGATATGTTCCAGTGTCTCTTGGTTTATAGTCTATGGGAATTTGAATAGAAATTGTAACTTGCTATTGGATAAAAATTATATAAATCTTAATCATGTTGAAAAAATATCCTGTAATTTACCACATGAAAAAGAAAATGAAAAAGAATGCATATATATAATATGTATAATTGAATTACTTTGCTCTACAGCAGAAATCAACACAATGTTGTAAATCAACTGTACTTGAATAAACTAAAAAAATTTTTTAATTAAAAAATGGACCACAGATTCCTCCAAATAGTTTTTTTTTTTGCTTAGAAAAAATAAGTACACATAGACTAATATATACACATAATTACATCCATGAGTATATACATAAACATGTAACATGTTATTAATAGTTTTAACTTCACAGTGATAAAAAGGAAACCAGTTTCATTTTCCTCCTGTTACTATGCTCTGTAGAATCTCCTCTTCTGAGTGAGGAGCAGATCCCTAATGATATTTTGGGCAGACACCAAAGCATTTTCAATACTTTGTAATTAAAAGACATATATTGTCTGGTTTAAAGTCAAATTTCATTTCATACATATTTTCATTAGCCATGGTCCATAGCTCCAGAAACCTACAGTGAGTTTGGTCATTACTTGGGTTGCAGTCAAGGGAAGTGGGTCTCACTTTTC
This sequence comes from Oryx dammah, assembly GCF_014754425.2. Taxonomy (NCBI): domain Eukaryota; kingdom Metazoa; phylum Chordata; class Mammalia; order Artiodactyla; family Bovidae; genus Oryx; species Oryx dammah. The sequence goes on from NW_024070188.1 coordinate 59,232,728, forward strand.
ACTTCCTCTATCTATTTCTGAATTTATTTTTCTGGTGGTGGGGGTTGTGAGGAAGAGTAAAAGAGAATGTTTCTATATTGATTGCCTACTCTTGTGATCCTCTGTTGGTTGTTGCCTCTCACTTGCTCTGGCTGCCTTCTATGTAACAAGGGCCCAAATATACCTTCTCACTTGGGCTCAAGAGTAAGGTCTTCTGCAGGCTTTCTTCTGGAAGGGGAATATTGGGAAGGAAGAGGATGCTATGAAGCCATACCTCTGTACAGTTGCACAAAGCAGAGTCTGTCTCTACATCACCATGTCTAGCTTTCCCAACCCCTTCAGCACCTCCTCTCTTGCCTCTGTCCTTTCACCCTGTAGTCAGCTCTCACCCATTTGCCATCTGTCTCCACTTCTGTTTTCCCTTGTTCATGCATACATGGGCTGATTGATGAATTGACTGCTTTTGCTGAAATCACAAGATTCTCTTCAGGGAACAAGATCTAGTCTCATTTATTAGGCACCCCCGGGTGGCTCAGTGGTAAAGAATCTGCCTACCAAGCAGGAGATGTGAGTTCAATCCCTGATTGGCAAGATCCCCTGGAGAAAGAAATGGCAACCTACTCCAGTATTCTTGCCTGGGAAATCCCACAGACAAGGGAACCTGGTGGGCTACAGTCCACAGAGTAGTGAAAGAGTCGAACATGACTTAGAGACAAAACAACAACCTCTGTAAGCAATTATCCTGACCTTCTCTTCCTTACTTGACTTCTGTGGATTTTGGGTGGGGGTGGTAAGCACCACCCTTCCTCTTTCCATGGAAGTCTGTGAGGAATAAACAGAGATCCCACATAAACCAACAATATCTGACTTCAAAGACTTTTCCCAACCCTGCCACTATTCCTGGTCTCCTATTTATAGGACTGTAAAGGAACACTTGAGATGATAGTTGAGGCTGGAGGAAGGGGAGGGGGTATACTAGGGTAATGACTGGAGGCAACGGAATGAATTTCCTGGTTGTTTTTAGCCCTAATAGAGACGTCAGCCCACAAATGTTTGAGCTTCCTTGGAGGATGTCACTGTAGAATAGGTTACCTTATGATCCTGTGCCCATAGAGGAGCTAAATGGTGCTAGTCCCAAATCAAGGGCAGGAGAAGACCTATGTCTGAGTTCAACAGTCAGGTAGAGAAAGTGACTTCTCTCTTTATCTCCTATTTTGTTCTATTCAGGCCCTCAACAGATTGGATGGATGGATGATGTCCATCCACATTAGGGAAGGTAATCTACTTTACTCACTTTATTGATTTAAATGTTAATCTCATCTGGAAGCACCTCACAGACACTCCCAGAAATAATGTTTAACCATATATCTGGGCATCCTGTGACCCATCAAGTTGACACATAAAATTAACCATCATATCCTGTAATTAAATAATAGAAAGCTTTAAAAATCGAATTCAGCCAAGACATCACTAATAGCCAGACCCTTCTGGAATGACAATCTGAGTCACTTCACTAGGTAAAGAACCACAACTAACTGAGGTGCCTTGCTGAGGACAAAGGGAATATGAAATGGGTAGTGGAGGAAGATAGCTATAAATAACAGCTGCAACCATGTAACCAGCTGCAGAAGTTAGGGCTAAATAGTTATAAGTATTTCTTCCTAGATTTGTTACATTTTGATTTATTTTAAGCAATTATTTTTGACTGTCTCATTATGTTTATTTCTTTATCATCTAAGATACAATGACAGTTAACTTTATATCATAGTTTTAAGTATATTAAAAAGAAGACTGGCTGTTACCCTAGGACTCTGCATCCTCTTTTGGAGAAGCGTTCGTGTGTTTTGGTTGTATTTAGGATGTGTGATGTCAGGTGGAAGCATGACTTTGTGGTTGTCTTTATTCAGAGGTTAAGTATGGTTTATGGAGGTGTGTGTGTGTGTGCCAAATTGACAAACAGTGGACTTCAATGGTCTTTTTTGGCCTGTCAACTTGGCAACGCTACAGTTTCCAGTTACTAAACCAAAAAATCCATAATCAATTAAAGTTGATTTTAAGTAAGAGCAATTGTTCTGGATAATTTGGATGACACCATTCAATCAATCAAAGGATCTTAAAGTAGAGCTGAGGCTTCCTTGAAGACAGAGAAGTTCCACCTGTGAACAGCAACTTCGGCCTATGCCTGATTTCCAGACGCCCTTCCTGACAGCCTGCCCTGCGTATTTTAGACTCGCCTGGGCTGCCCCCACAGTCGCATAAGCCAACTCCTTGCAATAAATCTCTTAATATGTATCTCCTACTGGTTCTGCTTCTCTGATGCACATGCCAAAAGAGAATTAAGGCTGCAGATAGAATTAAGATTGCCAATCAGCTGCAGCTGACTTTAAGATAGGGGGCTTTAGCTTAGATCATCCAAGTGAACAAAATACAGCCATAAGTGTAATTAAATGTTGAAGAGGGAGGCAGAACGGTCAATATGAGTGATTCAGCGTGAGAGAGACCGGACTGCCAACGCTGGCTGTGAACGTAGAAAGGAGCCCTGAGCCAACATGGTGGCAGCCTTTAGAAGCTGGCATCGATGAGGAAACTGCTTTTCCCCTAAGCTGCGAGAAGGAATGCGGCCCTGCTGACATCTTGAGTTTAGCCCAGTGAATCCAACTTCCAGCTTCTGACCTCCCAAACCGTTAAGATAATAAATTTCTGTTGCCTTAAGCCACTAAGTTTGTTTGGCAATTTGTTACAGCAGCAATTAGAAACTAATATATCAAATATAAGAAAACTGTCAACATTTTCCTTAGACTAAGATACAGAGTTAGGAGTATTCCTCCTGGTTTTGTTGTAAACATGTTTGCATGCATTTTAAGCACTTACTTTTGTTTTCTTCCCTCTTATTCCTATATCATTTAAGATATATTAATGACAATTAACTTTAGATCACATTTTTTAGAATATAAAAAAGAAGAGTGAATATTAACTACAGCAGAGGATAAAGAAAGGGAGAACCCTGGGGCTGATGGAGTATACCCACAAAGGAAACAAACTTGGAAGAGAGGCCCCCTTCCCAAGGCCAGGATTCAGCTTCTACTACTAAAGAAATCCACTGGACAGAGATTTGGGTGCTGTTCTGATCCACAGGTGACTGGAGCAGAGGCTGGCAAGCAAGGAATTTCAGTTGGAACCAGCGAGCCAGGAACACTCTTCTGGGGTGCACGCAAACAGAGGCTGGCAAACTAGAAACCTTGGCTAAGACTCACCAGGAATTCAGCTTCTGGGGATTCTGCAAGGGAAGCCATCCACAAGAGCGGGAAGCCATCCACAAGAGGTACTGCACCTCAGAAGTTGGTGTAAAGCCACCCAAGGAGATGCTGGGTAGAGACCCCTGCAGGAAGGTGCTGTGTTCTGTTGGCCACTGGACTCTGTAGGCTACCCACACGCATGCTGCAGGAGCCTGGCCTGCCGAAGCTGGCCCAGGGAAGGAGGTGCTAGAAGGAGCACATGGGTGAACACAAAGGACACTCTTCCTCCTGCCATGTCCCTCCAGCGCCCTCTACTGACAAAGCTTAATAACCTATCAGCTGCAAAGGAGAGATGCTTATAAAACCCAGCTCCAGAACAGTGGATTTAGAGCTGAGCAAGCAAAAGGATGAATTTGGAGCTGACAGCAATATCTTGATAATTGGAACACTGTCAAAACCATTCTCTTTATGTGTTTGTATTTGTATGTTCATCATACAAAATGGATTTGTAAACCAACTTCCCAGGGATCTAAACCCTAAGGTTTCTCTAGACATCGCCATCACTACCACCATCTTCAGAGAACTTCAAGGCAAAGAAAAACATTTCCTGAGACTTGCTCTAGGACAGATGCTTTCACACATTATCTCCCTGATGCAGGATGACACACTCTTCATTGTTATATGTGTGTGTGTGTGTGTGTATGTGTGAAGTCGCTCAGTCGTGTCCGACTCTTTGCGACCCCGTGGACTGTAGCCAGCCAGGCTCTTCTGGCAAGAATACTGGAGTATTCTTTCCTTCTCCAGGGGATCTTCCCAACCCAGGGATCGAACCCGGGTCTCCTGCATTGCAGGCAGATGCTTTATCCTCTGAGCCACCAGGGAAGCCCTAAGTACTTATATAAGCATTACGTAAGTACTTCTTTGTTGTTAGTTGCTAAGTCGTGTCCAATACTTTTGTGATCCCATGAACTGTAGCCCCCGGGCTCTGGAATGGGTTGCCATTTCCCTCTCCAGGGGATCTTCCTGACCCAGGGATCAAACCACATCTCCTGCATTGTCAGGTGGGTTCTTTACCATTGGGCCATCAGGTAACTAACTACATGCTACTATTCTTTTTATTTTAAGAAGCATATGATGAAGTTCCAGAACACACAGCTATTAAGTGATGGATCTAAAAACCTGAACATAGGACCCACTAACTAGAAAATTGCTGCTCTTCACTGACTCAGCCTGACTTTATCGCCAAGAGACTAATTTTTGTGTAATGTGCTAAGAAATTCCATGTACTAGGCAAAAAATGTGGTTCCTCAACTGCGGTCCTGCCTTTGTGAAATCCTGCTGGCAAGAATTTTTAGGATGACATCTTATCTGAGAAAGCATTTAAAAATTCAATAGAAGTTACGGTTTTCTTTAATAAATTTGATAGCTTCATTCTGATTACATTAAAAGTGTAGTTGTACTCATCTCTGCCTCTATGAGATTTTATCAGCTTAACATCTATGGAGCACTAAGTAAATGTTAGGCATTAACTAAGTTAGGCATTCTGCTAAATTCTGTGCATGCCTCTTCCTGTGTAATCTTTGCCACATTCCAGTGAGTAGGGATTACTAGCCCCATTTTCAGATGAAAACTGAGACTGGAGAAGTTGAATAATTTGACCAAGTCATCATATAAGTGGTGGCACTGGAATTTGAATCCAAAATAGGTCTGCCTCCAGAGCTCAAGTTCGTAATCATGAGGCCAGGGTTCATCTAGTCAAACCTGTGTTGTACAATTTATTTCAAATATTCTAGATTTTTAAGTTTGAAAAACATAAAATGGGCTTAATATATTAATAAAAGAAATTGGGCCTTTGAGATTATTAGGCTTCTTTAAGAATGTTAGGGATACCTGGTGGCTCAGAGGTTAAAGCATCTGCCTACAATGTGGGAGACCTGGGTTCTATCCCTGTGTCGGGAAGATCCCTTGGAGAAGGAAATGGCAACCCACTCTAGTATTCTTGCCTGGAGAATCCCATGGACGGAGGAGCCTGGTGGGCTATAGTCCACCGGGTCACAAAGATAGGGGCAGCCCATTTCTAACCATTAGAGTAGCAGGAAAAGAGTTTCTTACATAGTACCCCTTACCCATCTTCATTAATTTCAAGTGAGATAGGACAGACCCATAGGTTTGGGCTTCCCTGGTGGCTCAGTGGTAAAGAATCCACCTTCCAATGCAGGAGACATGGATTCGATCCCTGGGTCAGGAAAATTCCCTGGAGGAGGAAATGGCAACCCACTCACTCCAGTACTTTTGCCTGGGAAATCCCATGGACAGAGGAGCCTAGAGGGATTGATGCTGAAGCTGAAGCTCCAATACTTTGGCCACCTGATGTGAAGACCCAGCACACTGGGAAAAAACCCTGATGCTGGGAAAGATTGAGGGCAGGAGGAGAAGGGGGTGACAAAGGATGAGATGGTTGGGTGGCATCACCGACTCAATGGACATGTCAAGCAAGCTCCAGAAGAGTGAATGACAGGGAAGCCTGGCGTGCTGCAGTCCATGAGATCGCAAAGAGTCCGGACACCACTGAGGGACTGAACACCAAACAATAACAAAGGGCCTTCTACAGGCCTTTCAGTCTGTGGACATGGGTCAATTATAGTATCTTCCTAGGACTTCAGGCAGCTCCATGGCTAGGTCTGCGTGTGCTAGGTCACATCAATCGTTCCAACTCTTTGCAACCCCATGGACTGTAGCCCTCCAGGCTCCTCTGTCCAAGGGATTCTCCAAGCAAGAATACTGGAGTGGTTGCCATGCCCTTCTCCATGTTGCTGGGTCTAAAAGTTGTAATTACTAACAGTTGGTAATTACTGTTCTAATTAATGGAAATTTCACCTTGCATAATTTTCCCATTTCCCAGACTTCTCTGAATAAACTCCTCCTTTCTGTTCAAGGATCATACCACACGGTGGCAGCCTCGTTTCTTGTTTTCTCTTCTGTATTTTCGAGGCCGAAATCCTCAGTATTACTGAATGAGTAGTGGGGTTGGGAAAAAATCAACTGATTTAGGACCAAGTTTCAGAAGGAAACTAGTGAGGAAAAAAAAAAAAAAGTGTGGGCCTTAGTTGCCTTATTTATGAAACTGAATTAATCTCCAAATTCTCTTTAAAGCTCTGATTTATGATTCCGAAGCTGACTTAACACTGAACTTGAATCTACTGAGAGAGGAGGATGATGAGACAAAGCCTTCAGGAGCAAGCTGACAAGCACAGGCAAAGAGTAAGATGAGAAAGGGCATGAAGTGAGGTGCTCCTAGCATCTTTCAGATGGAACATAAGAAAACAAGTTCAGCAAACCTCTTTGAATGTTTGAGGGTCTCCTGGGCGAAACAAAGAAGACTGTGATGGAGGTTATACATGCGCTGGAAAACATTGGTTGTGTTTAATTCGCAGATCCTAGAAAATGTACTTAAAACCAATCATTATGTATAAAACTACCACCTCAGAGGAAAACCAGAAAGAATTAATTCCCAATGAAAATAACTCTAACAGCTGCTCCTAGGACAAATACAAAAACATTCTAATTCAATCATGGCATGATTTCAGGGGGAAAACCAATACCTAATCAATAACGTTGTAGCTCTTCTGAAGAAAAAATAAGTTAATAGGAAGATAGTAGTCTGCATGGTGTCTAAAATAAGGGAAACAGAGAGGAAGTTATAATGTCTTCTGTAGCATTGTTTAGGAGAGAAGGTCTTGATCTCATACATATACATTTGGATCCATTTGAGGTTAATGTCTTTTTTTAGCTTTCTTGGGGTTTCTTCTTTCTTTTCTAACTTGATACTTCCCTAGTGACTTTTCAGGCTTTATTCCTCAGAGCAAGTAAAAAGCTTGTTAATTGCGTTAGCTAAAACTTCTGTAGCTCTATTAATTTTTATTGCTTTATCTATCGATAATTCAGATTTATTAGCATATCAGCTCTGATATAAATTTGTCAGTTTTTCATCATATATCTATTAGTTTGTGCTTATCTTCCCAATATTAACATGGCTACTAGTTTTTAATGGTTAATATATTTCTGTAACCATTTGCATTTTTTAGTTTGCATTCTTTCTGTTCTCTAACTATAAAAAATATTTCGGAAACAATAGTTTGGTTTTTTTTTAATCCACCAGAAAAGTCTCTTTTTTTAAAACTGGTGAGCTTAATATATTTATACACAGAATATAGTTGAACTATTTTTAATCTATTACTATATTTTCTGACTTTTTGCATGTGAGGTTAAGCCATTTACATGTATTATGCTTACTGGAAATTTAGAACGTGTTTCTTCTCTTTATGTTCTCTTTTGTTTTACTATATGTTTTTTCTCTCTTGATTTTCTTTATATCCATTTATTTATTTGTTTTGTTGTTTAATTTTTGCTTTTACTAGATGGGAATTTATAGTCTATTTTCTACTGTATATAATAGCAGTAGTCTTCTAGTAATCTTACTTAACAACTCAACAATACCTAATGTTACACATACCTTAACTCCTCTTTTAAACAATACAAGTCTAAGGATGCTCTTTTTCCATCAACTTCCACTGTGCCCCCCCAACTTATGCATGCAGGCTAACTGGCTTCAGTCTGACTCTGCAGTCCTATGGATTGTAGCCTGCAAGAATACTGGAGTGGATTGCCATGGCCAACTCCAGGGAATCTTCCTGGCCAGGGACTGAAATTTCTACTCCTGCAGCTTCTGCATTGCAGGTGGATTCTTCACCAGTGACTGGGAAAGCCCCCAACTTAACTACTGGTTCAGTTCAGTTCAGTTCAGTCACTCAGTCATGTCCGACTCTTTGCCACGCCATGAACTGCAGCATCCAGGCCTCTCTGTCCATCACCAACTCCCAAGTTCACTCAAACTCACGTCCATCGAGTCGGTAATGCCATCCAGCCATCTCATCCTCTGTCGTCCCCTTCTCCTCCTGCCCCCAATTCCTCCCAGCATCAAAGTTTTTTCCAATGAGTCAACTCTTCGCATAGGCGGCCAAAGTACTGGAGCTTCAGCTTTAGCATCATTCCTTCCAAAGTACACCCAGGGCTGATCTCCTTTAGGATGGACTGGTTGGATCTCCTTGCAGTCCAAGGGACTCTCAAGAGTCTTCTCCAACACCACATTTCAAAAGCATCAATTCTTCGGCGCTCAGCTTTCTTCACAGTCCAACTCTAACATCCATACATGACCACTGGAAAAACCATAGCCTTGACTAGACGGACCTTAATCGGCAAAATAATGTCTCTGCTTTTGAATATACTATCTAGGTTGGTCATAACTTTTCTTCCAAGGAGTAGGTGAGGTCTAAGGTGAAGTCACTCAGTCGTGTCCAACTCTTTGCGACCCCGTGGACTGTAACCTACTAGGCTTCTCCGTCCATGGGATTTTCCAGGCAAGAATACTGGAGTGGATTGCCATTTCCTTCTCCAGGGGATCTTCCGATCCAGGGATCAAACCCGGGTCTCCCGCATTGGAGGCAGACGCTTTAACCTCTGAGCCACCAGGTAAGTGACTTTTAATTTCATGGTTGCAGTCACCATCTGCAGTGATTTTGGAGCCCAAAAAAATAAAGGCTGACACTGTTTCCCCATCTATTTCCCATGAAGTGATAGGACCAGATGCCATGATATTCGTTTTCTGAATGTTGAGCTTTAAGCCAACTTTTTCACTCTCCTCTTTCACTTTCATCAAGAGGCTTTTTAGTTCCTCTTCACTTTCTGCCATAAGGGTGGTGTCATCTGCATATCTGAGGTGATTGATATTTCTTCCGGAAATCTTGATTCCAGCTTGTGCTTCTTCCAGCCCAGCATTTCTCATGGTGTACTCTGCATAGAAGTTAAATAAGCAGGGTGACAATATACAGCCTTGATGTACTCCTTTTCCTATTTGGAACCAGTCTGTTGTTCCATGTCCAGTTCTAACTGTTGCTTCCTGACCTGCATATACGTTTCTCAAGAGGCAGGTCAGGTGGTCTGGTATTCCCATCTCTCTCAGAATTTTCCACAGTTTATTGTGATCCACACAGTCAAAGGCTTTGGCATAGTCAATAAAGCAGAAATAGATGTTTTTCTGGAACTCTCTTGCTTTTTCCATGATCCAGCAGATGTTGGCAATTTGATCTCTGGTTCCCCTGCCTTTTCTAAAACCAGCTTGAACATCAGGAAGTTCACGGTTCACGTATTGCTGAAGCCTGGCTTGGAGAATTTTGAGCATTACTTTACTAGCATGTGAGATGAGTGCAATTGTGCAGTAATTTGAGCATTCTTTGGCATTGCCTTTCTTTGGGATTGGAATGAAAACTGACCTTTTCCAGTCCTGTGGCCACTGCTGAGTTTTCCAAATTTGCTGGCATATTGAGTGCAGCACTTTCACAGCATCATCTTTCAGGATTTGAAACAGCTCAACTGGAATTCCATCACCTCCACTACCTTTGTTTGTCATGATGCTTTCTAAGGCCCACTTGACTTTGCATTCCAGGATGTCTGGCTCTAGATGAGTAATCACACCATCGTGATTATCCGGGTCATGAAGATCTTTTTTGTACAGTTCTTCTGTGTATTCTTGCCACCTCTTCTTAATATCTTCTGCTTCTGTTAGGTCCATACCATTTCTCTTCTTTATTGAGCCCATGCTTTGCATGAAATGTTCCCTTCGTATTTCTAATTTTCTTGAAGAGATCTCTAGTCTTTCCCATTCTGTTGTTTTCCTCTATTTCTTTGCATTGATCGCTGAGGAAGGCTTTCTTATCTCTCCTTGCTATTCTTTGGAACTCTGCATTCAGATGCTTATATCTTTCCTTTTCTCCTTTGCTTTTCACTTCTCTTCTTTTCACAGCTATTTGTAAGGCCTCCCCAGACAGCCATTTTGCTTTTTTGCATTTCTTTTCCATGGGGATGGTCTTGATCCCTGTCTCCTATACAATGTCACGAACCTCATTCCATAGTTCATCAGGCACTCTATCTATCAGATCTAGGCCCTTAAATCTATTTCTCACTTCCACCGTATAAGGGATTTGATGGCATAAAATTTCTAGAGTAGTAATAAAGTACACAACTTTTCCACCACTAGAGGGCAACATACATTTTCAAGATTATTTTATATATTTCAAAATAATGTTATTATTTACCTAAGTTGTGAATTGAATTATTTATCAAATGACCAAATAAAGTTTATTTCAAGGAGGTGATCTAAAGACATATTTACCTCCTTAGTCTTTCAAAATCCAATTAAATTAACAGGAAAAAAATATAAAAATTAATTCAGAGCACTGAAAAGAAGTCTATGATGCCAGAAGACTAGAGCAGTGAGGAATTTCTGAACCACACAAAGGTGTCACACTACAGTGTTAAGTCTGAATAGGAATAGGATGGCAGGAGGTGGCAGACTAAAGGATACTTCACTTCGTGTGGGTTGTCTGAATGTCTACTGAGAAGTGTATTCATGTATTACCTGGTAGAATGAAAGATTACATAGTCATTTTAAAACAAACTATGGATAGAGATTTAATGATAAAACCTAACAGAGCTGAGAATCCTTGAGACCCAGGCCAATACTTTGGTTTCAAAATAGAGAATAAGTTTCTGTTGTTTTAAACCACCAAGTTTGTGGTACTTTGTTATGGCAGGCCTAGAAAATGAATGCAACCTTGACAGCTCCAATATAAAATAAAAGCAGGGAGGAGAGAAAGGGAAATGATTAGTAAATACAAATAACCATATGGATATAAAAAGCTAATGGGTAACATACAAAGATACTACAGTCCCTGGTTCTGTAACTGTTCAGGAGACCATAATTCACATCTATGGCTTTCATTTTCCACTACCCATTCTGTATTTCCCCTGCCTTCAGTCAGAACCTCAACTGGTTGGGATTCTTTGCTTGGTGAAATGACCCAAATCTTCCTTTCCAAAGATTCTGAGTCTTCAAGAAAATTACTTTTTATTTTTTGCTGATTTAATTTTTCATTAGCCTTAATATTAGACATGAAAGTACTAAGAGGTTACCCGGAAAATCTGGGTTCCAGACTCGGGTCCTTGCCCTCACTTTTAGAATAAGCAAGGCAATTTCCCCTTGGTAACCAGGACCAATCGCTCCAGCCTGGAGATTATCCCATTTTTGTTTTGGTGGTATAAGGAGCCCCAAGTGACCAGTTGGTAGCCTCGTCATTCAGTGTAGTGGAATCATAGCATATCCTGAAGGTGCATTCTCTCCATGGGGACTAAGATCTCTATACCAGCAGCAGCAAGTTTTTAGGTAAGGGAAGAAAAATCCTGAGAGCAGACTGTTAGGTGAAATTGTGACAAGAGACACTCACTGCCACACCTTGATTCAAATGGATTCTGCCTATGAGAGGGAGAAAGCCATATAATGGTCTCTGATTCAATACATAATTCGGTCAAACAGAATCCCATTTTTCCAGAGTACTGCTTCCCAAATGACCATAACAGTGTCATTAGTAAGTCATTTTAATGTCCAGTTAAGCCAGTTGCTTCCAAGTGATGGCATATGTGGTAAGGTCAGTTAATTCCATAGACATGGACCCACAGCTACACTTCCTTTGCCCCGAACCAAATACCCTGATTAGATGCAGTGTTGTGTGTAATACACCAGTGGTAGATAAACCACTTTGTGACTTCACAGTGGTGTTGGCAGAAACATTAAGAGTAGTCAAGACCAAACCATTTCTAGAACATGTAATTATTCTAATGAGGACAAATCTTTGCTCTCTCAATGATGGAAGAGGTCCAGTGTAATCAACCTGCCAGATGGCTGGTTCATCACCCTGGGGACAGGGCCATATCAGAGACTCAATGTTGTTTTTCTGCTCTTGACAAGTTAGGCATTTGGCAGCAGCGTCAGCAAGATGACCCTTACCATGGGGAAATCCAGGTTGCTGAGCACATGTACAGCCTGCATCCCTGCCGCCATGGCCACTCTGTCCACAAGCCCACAGAGCAAGCTCTGAGGTGGCTGGGCAAATCCAGAGTGTGCCATTTTGTCCACCTAATTATTGACAGTCTCCTCTACAGCGGGTAACCTTAGTATACATTCAAATAAGACACAAATATCTTCACAGTCAGCGCCCATTCAGAGAAATCCATCCATATCCAATACTTCTTTCCCATACTTCCTCATCTCCAATCTTCCAGTCCCATTCCATCTAGAAAAACCATTAGCAACTGCCCATTCTGGTCATTTTTTACACCAGACATGGCAGATAAACATACTATTCAAATTATGCCCACTTAGAAGATCTTCCTTTACCCTTGACTGTCCTTCAAGACCCCTGAGAGGAGCTGGGGAGGCCACTGTGCTGCCAGAGGTGGATTCTAGAAAAGTCTCCAATGCTTCAGGTGCCTGGCAGGGAAGCAAAATTTTTTTCCTCCTTCAGTGTCACTCCAGCACTTTTTCTACTGACAAAGCTTAACACTGTGATAGTTAACAAAAGAAGAATATTTACTGTGTCAAGACCCACGTTCATAGAACAGTCACACAGAGTGAATTTGGAACTAAGAGTCATAACTCAATCACAGTATAGTTATTATATAATCGTCCTACCTCAGCTCAGAAACCCACCGCTCTGTCAACCACTCTGGCTACTGTACCTCCCATTTGGACTCGCATTAGATTGGAGGTAGGTAAAGAGTAGAAGTTGTTGCCCCAAATAGAAGGAAAGAGTACTCTTCCCAAAAGAAGAGAGCAGTTCTGGGTTGACAAAACAATAAATGGTCCCTTCACATCACCCTTGGCTGCACAATAAACACACACACACACATGCACACACACACACACACACACACACACACACACAGAGTTTTCTCCATATTTATAGTTTCTCTTGACATAAAGTGATGATCTCATAAGAAATTGAAAATGTACTCAATTCCTACCCTGTGGGAGGAGAAAACTCAAAGTCATATCCAGCACAAATTCAGAGTTTTTGGGTGTAGTCAGTCTTAACAGGTCCAGATGTAGCTAACTGATGAATAATAGATTTTCCCCAACATACAAATATACAATAAAGGAGGTGGAGGTGGGATAACAAAAACTAATGAAAAAAAAAAAAACTAATGAGAAAGGGTAAAAAGGAGACACAACATGTGATGGCTGTGAGATCACATCATATCCTGTTGGACAAGAGTAACAAGCAGAGAACTGAGTATCTCTGGTGAGCCAATCAAAGTGCCCAGAGTTCTTTTATCTATTATCCTCAAAGACCCTGCCTTAGAGGAGTGGTAAGAAGGAATCTCCTGGGACTGCCTCCGCAATTGAATTCATCCTCCTATAGAGATGGCGAATGGGACATTGTCTTTGAGGCAGTACACAGGTTGGTAGATGCCTTTTGCCAGGGTGAGGACTTTCTGGCAACACCTTCAAACTTACTTGGCTGCCAGTCAATGTCATTTGGAGGAAATCCATTAGCTTGTTATCAGAAATCTCACTGAGACATAAGCTTTGGATATGGACTCTGCCCTTCCTGTTTCTAGCTCTTGGAAACTGACCTGGCAACTCCATCAACCACCCTAGATCTCTATTCACTGTCTTTGCTATAGACACTATCTGATCACAGAGGGAGGGAACAGCTGGTATCATAAAATCAGGTTACAGTATCAGACTCTGTCCCATAAGTTGCACATTACTTAACTGGCAAACTGGAATTACTCTTTCAACTGGGGTACAGAGTGTATAACAGGAGATATTCATGAAGAATTCTGAGAAATGAGGATCCCTGACACCACTGCTCTGCTTGATCACTGCATTCATAGTTAGTGTGTTAACTTCATGTGGGGCAGAAAATTTCGTTGTTTCAATTGGCAGAGTAGATATTATCTGATCTCTACTAGTGTAGGATAACTAAACAGCTGGCAGAAAGGGCTCCTCTTAACAATGCTGTTTAAGTACCATTCCACTATGGCTTGTCTCTTCAGAAAGCTATAGTGAACAGTTTTTCTATATCAAAGCACTAAAGGAGATGTCAACATATTTCAATAGCCTGATTTTCTTTTTACAGCCAAGTTCATAAAACTGGAGCCTTAATGGGCATAACTATGGTAAAGGATCAGATTTGTTACCAACCCAACACAAATATTTCTATAAATACAAAGTTGCATGTTTAGATGTAACAGTAATGTCAGATTACTGAAAGTTTCAAAATGTCCCTCTTGATTTCTATAACTATTTCATTGCTGATCAGTACAGTTTACAGATGGGCTTTTGCCTTTATATCACATTTTAAACAGCATTTATCCAACTTATAAAGCTTACTGTTTTACCAGCCTAAATATCAATTTCTGTATTAATCAAGAGTCTTGGTTTGGCACAATGAGGTACCATCTTACACCAGTCAGAATGGCTGTTATCAAAAAGTCTACAAACAATAAATGCTGGAGAGGGTGCAGAGAAAAAGGAACCCTCTTATACTGTTGGTGGGAATGCAAACTACTACAGCCACTATGGAGAACAGTGTGGAGATTCCTTAAAAAACTGGAAATAGAACTGCCTTATGACCCAGCAATCCCACTGCTGGGCATACACACCAAGGAAACCAGAATTGAAAGAGACACGTGTACCCCCAATGTTTATCGCAGCACTGTTTACAATAGCCAGGACATGGAAGCAACCTAGATGTCCATTGGCAGAAGAATGGATAAGAAAGCTGTGGTACATATACACAACAGAATATTACTCAGCTATTAAAAAGAATGCATTTGAGTCAGTTCTGATGAGGTGGATGAAACTGGAGTGTATTTTACAGAGTGAAGTAAGTCAGAAAGACAAACACCAATACAGTATATTAACACATATATATGGAATTTAGAAAGATGGTAACAATGACCCTATATGCGAGACAACAAAGAGACACAGATGTAAAGAACAGACTTTTGGACTCTGTGGGAGAAGGCGAGGGTGGGATGGTTTGAGAGAATAGCATTGAAACATGTGTAGCATCGTATGTGAAACAGATCGCCAGTCCAGGTTTGATGCATGAGACAGGGTGCTCAGGGCTGGTGCACTGGGATGACCCTGAGGGATGGGACAGGAAGGGAGGTGGGAGGGAGGTTCAGGATGGGGAACACATGTACACCCATGGCTGATTCATGTGAATGTATGGCAAAAACCACCACAATAATTAGCCTCCAATTAAAATAAATATTTTTTAAAAAGAGTCTTGGTTTGGAACATATGCTGTATATTCTAACTTTTCCTGGCACCTGGATAATAAATAATATTATAGCCTTACCTGGATCTTGACTACTGGAGCACATTATAAGACTAGTGAAGCCTATGGGCTTTATCTCATTGTCTTCTTTCACCTTGAAATGAATTCCTTGGTCAGTAAAATGGTGTTCTAAAGCTAAAGCATTCAACAAGTCTATGGGGAATGGTTGTTGTTGTTCAGTCGCTGAGCCAGGTCCAACTGTTTGCAACCCCTCTGTCCATGGGATTTTCCAGGCAAGAATACTGTAATTGGCTGCCATTTCCTTCTCTATAGAGAATGGTGCCTATAGTAAAATCAAACCCAATTCCAGAATGAGGAAATACTATAATGAGGCAAATTCCTAATCTGCCTGTGACAAAAGGGGAGTGCAAAGCAGTTGATACGCTTGATACCAGCTATATTGCTGGTCTCCGGTAAGGAAGGCAACAGGTAAAGACCTTAGTCATGGTTATCATAAAGCTGACTTATCCACAGTAGAGCCTTTCTCCTGCCATTTCCTTGGTAAATCAGACCGTGCCACTCTACCACTTAAAACCCTTCACTTCCCCCAACATTTGAAAGAAAATTCAAACTCTCTTACACATGGTCTGCAAGGCACTGAAGGTACAAGCCTTAGTTTCTTGTCAACTTTGCCTCATGTCTGCTTCCCCTTGCACTGATCATGATGCCCCATCCAGGCTACTCAGTTCAGGTTCAATTCAGTCGCTCAGTCGTGTCTGACTCTTTGCGACCCCATGAATCACACCACACCAGGCCTCCCTGTCCATCACCAACTCCCAGAGTTCACTCAAACTCATGTCCATCGAGTCGGTGATGCCATCCAGCCATCTCATCCTCTGTCGTCCCCTTCTCCTCCTGCCCCCAATCCCTCCCAGCATCAGAGTCTTTTCCAATGAGTCAACTCTTCGCATGAGGTGGCCAAAGTATCGGAGTTTCAGCTTCAATATCAGTCCTTCCAGTGAACACCCAGGACTGATTTCCTTTAGGATGGACTGGTTGGATCTCCTTGCAGTCCAAGGGACTCTCAAGAGTCTTCTCCAACACCACAGTTCAAAAGCATCAATCCTCTGGAGCTCAGCTTTCTTCACAGTCCAACTCACATCCATACATGACCACTGGAAAAACCATAGCCTTGACTAGACAGGCTTTTGTTGGCAAAGTAATATCTCTGCTTTTGAATATGCTATCTAGGTTGGTCATAACTTTCCTTCCAAGGAGTAAGTATCTTTTAATTTCATGGCTGCAATCTCCCACACAGATAGCTCTAGCCTGTCTTGTTCCCTCCGCCTGGAACACTGTGCACCCCTTCCATTCCCATTCAGATAACAGCTGAAAGGTTACCTCCTGAAAGTCATCTCCCCACTACTCCACAGTCATGACTCTCTAACCTAGCCTCTTGCTTGTTGTCTTCATTACACCTAATACAAGCTATAATTATCTAATACTGTTCAAAGAATAAATGACTATAGAAACTGAAACAGATCAAAGTTCCATAATTCTACAGTGTCTTTAAATGCTCACATATTTTACCGAATATTCAGAGTGGGAAGGAAAAGATCTATAGGCATTCTTGAAGACCCCATAAATAGGGAAATACTCAAATGGTTGCCTCCTCTCCAACCCCTCAGAGGTCAGCCCAAGTCATCTCTTTCAAAAAGGACTGTGGTATTAGCATGATTCATGGCGGATGCACACCAACCAGAGGCCAGGTATTCATGAGCCCCTTAGGGCCTTTTATTAAAATTAGAGCTGCCCACTGGCCTCATCCAGGGAGAGGCTTCTAACTGCAGCCCAACTCTGAGCAGAGGCCTGCGCCGGCCCGCCTGGGAGTGGGACTCGGGGGGCGCGGCGGGTATCCGCACCGCTGCTTCGCGCTCCGGGACCGTTAGTCCGGTCTCGCTCTCGCAGGCAGCATCCTTCAAGTGGCCCCCGAGGGGCCCCGAGGGCCCAAGCGCGGCCGTTCAAACTGGCGAAGTGTGCGCCTCTGGGAGTCCCCCGGGTCATTCCAGGGCCACTTGGGCGCGGAGCCGCGGAAGGGTCTCAGTCTTCAGGCGCCCGGCTTCCGTGTGAGCAGAGCCGCCGCCGCCTCTGCCCAGCTGCCCGGACCCAGCGTGCAGCCGCCCTCTCCCTCCTCCCATCCTTCTTGGATCCGGCTACGCGGCTTAAAAGCCTCTCAAGTGCTTCCCGGCTTCCAAGGCAGAGTCCTGACCGCAAACCCAAGTTGAGTATGGAATATCAAAGGGGCAGGCGACAGAAATGTGACCTAACCACTATTATCTATCACCTATCTATCTATCCATTCTTTTACCTGTCATATCCTATGACTGTATTTTAGGACTAGGATTAGCATTCCTTCACGAGAGCTTGATCACGTAAATTAACGCGTTTAACCGAAAAAGCGAAGTCGGACTTTTTCAAAACAGAAAATGTATTCGTCAGAATTAGAAAACAACTTTTAGTTGTTGAGGACCAGCTTCGCTAACTGTATTGAATGGTGGACCTTTTCTATGAATTGAATGAGCTAACAGAAGTGGCAAGGTTTTGCCCCACCCCCACCCCTCAAAATAAAAACCCTAAAGTCCGTTTATATTACACTGTATGCCAGAAATTACGTACTCATGTGTAACTACTAGCTAAAAATGTACAAGGGATGCACAGTTTTTTCGAATTTTTTCCAGGCGGTTCTCAAGCAAAAGAAATCTAGCCTATTCCACACCTTTCCTCACTAACTCCACCTCGTCAAGCCCTTAGGCAGGCCGGGCCGACCCGGACACCAGGAAGGAGGAAGGGAAAGTGGAGGAAGAGGCGGGGGAAAGTGACGGGAGCAGTGAGAGCCGGATATGACTGGCTAGCGAGGAACCCAGGAGGGCTCTGTCCGGCGGCGCTCTAGCCGCCGCGCGTTGTCTCTATGCTCCCCCGCGTCTGGTCTATTTATTGTCGCGGGGAAGCAGCGGCCGCCCTGTACCCGGAACAACAAAGCACGAAAGACGGAGCCCGAGCCTTGGGGGCTCCTAGCAACCGGCCGGGGCGGGAGTTCCATGGAGACTGGGGAGCGTGCTCGCCTCATCATCATCCTTATCCTCCAGCTTATCCTTCGCGTCCGCCGCAACCGGCAGCAGCGCTGCCGCCGCGTCCTCTGCCGCCGCCCGCTCTTCCCACGGTAACCGGGTCGGCGACCCTGGGCGGGGGGTAGCGCGGGCTTCGGGGCTGCCCGAGTGCCGGCTGCGGTGTGTCTTGGCGCGGGGCGGGCTTATGCGGAGCAGCGGGCATGCCGGTGATGGAGTGTGCGGGGGCGGATGCCTGGGCGGGGGGGAGAGCAGCTCCGATGCGGGAAATTGGTCCAGCGGCCGAGGGAGGGTCCAGCTTTCAGGAGGACGGGGTGATATTTGGGGATCTCGTGTGAGATAACGGGGTGGGGGTGGGGCGTCACTGCCTGGGAACGTTATCCGGCGGGGTGTAGGATAAGAAAAGAGATATTTTTATTTCTTGGGTTAGCCACCACTGGGAAGGACTGGAGAAGGGAGATTCCCCATCTTTCTCTGTGGAGCCCTCACCCAGGGGACGAGAAATCGTGCAAAGATGCTAAAAGGGTCCGTTGCTTCCCAGAAAACTTCCTGCGGCCTCGGCCGCGGCGGGAAGGCTCCCAAATAGCACCTTGGTCGGTTCCTACTTTTGGCAATGCCTGCAGCACCTCCCCCCACCCTTTTTTTTTTTGTTGTTAGTAGTAGTAGTATTAACCAGAATTAGGCTTGATGAAGGATCTGAAACTGAGGGGGATAAAATGGGTAGGACGTAGGGCTAAGCAAGGTTGAGAACCGGGGTAAGAGCATAATAGCCAGTAAGAGGTCTAAAAGGAAATTCGATTGGAAATGACGGTTTTAAAACTCTCTCCTTCTGCCGAGATGTGCTTCTGCGGGCTCTGTCAGTGTGTTCATTGCAATAGGGTTCAGACCGCAGCCAATCCACGTCTGTGAGCTCTCTGACTGCATCTGTCACCTGCAGTTCTAGAGAGACACTGGCAGTTGACCAGTGTGGGCTTGTGTATTTAGGGTTAAGAAGAGTGACTTAAAATTGACTCAAGGAAAGAAAAGGAAACAAGCTTGGTGTGATTTTTGTTTGCAGAAAGAATGACATTTTCCGTGGGGAAATTGAAAAAGAGAAATATGAGAAGGTTTAGCTATTTTAGCATAATCTGCAGTCTTTTGGGAAGTTTGAGAAAATGGCAGTTAAATCGAAAAAGGACTTTTATCATCACTCTGTAGTTGAAAGAATTATTCACAGCTGATATCTTGCTTACCAGTTTGTGCCATCTCTTTAGGCCTTAGGCCTCTGTTTAATGGTTTTATGCTTCCCAAACCTTTCTAGGTCAGTAAATGAGGTTTTCCTGTGGCATACTGAAATGGCCATATATGCATGCTACAGTAATACTATTTTTGTGTCCAGCGGGAACAGAGCTCTTTAGTTGAAGATTAAAGATGAAAAGAAAATTGATAAATCACAGAAGCAATGATGTCAACCATGGTTTCTCTTTGTCCCTTACTTTTTTTTCCCTCTTACTTTTCCCCTAAGTCTGGCTTGTCTTAAGCAAAAACGTTTCATCCTGATCCCCCAAACCCCTGCTTTTGTATTCTGCCCTCAAAGTCAGTCTCCGAGACTATTATGGTCTGCTGCTTTGTGCTCTTGATTGGTTGATGTCAGAATTGAGTTTTTGACTCGGGTATTTTCATGGAATTGAGGTACAGCATCTCTTGTTAAACCAATTTCGTATATGTGCAAAGAGGTGGCAGATACCTTTAACAGAGATGCGAAATATAAATATTGTATGTGTGTTAAGTTGCTTCAGTCGTGTCTGACTCTGCACCCCTTTAGACTGCGCCCTGCCAGGCTTCTCTGTCCATGGGATTCTCTAGGCAAGGATACTGGAGTGGGTTGCGTGCCCTCCTTCAGAGGATCTTCCCAACCCAGGGATCGAACCCTCATCGTGCATTGTCAGGCAGATTCTTTACAACTGGCGCCACCTGGGAAGCCCGGGAGGTACAAACATTGGGAAACTTAAAATTGCATTTTAAACCTCTTGAGAAGAAAAACCTAATGTCATCTGTAGATTAGTGAGTCAGGGACTTTGGCTTACTCTCTTGTTTGAGGTTGTGCTGGGGGATGATGGCACTTGAGGTGCTGGAGGATATTCTTGGTTCATGTTGAGATGCAGTGAGTTCCCTCTGCCTCAGGGCTGCTGTCACACTCACTTCATTTAGATCTTAATTGCTGCTGCCTCTTTCCTTTACCACTTCTGTGTTTGAGGAAAAGGATTTAAGCCCAGCTACCTCAGCTTCCTCCTTTATTAACAATCCCTGCTTTCCCTGCAGTCTGCTCCAATACTTGCAACATTTCATGTTGTCTTAGCTCCTCTCTTCACCTAATCATGTCCCAATCAAAAATGATTCCTTATGCTATTTGTATTATTTCCGTTTCTTAGGGAGTTTTCAACATATGTCCTTGGCCTGTGTATCCTTTTTGTGAACTTTACTTTGTCTGTTGCATTTTCCCTCTGTACCCTTCCGCTTATATTGAGAATGGAGGGTTCATGTCAGATGTTCTCTATGCATTCTGAACCAACAACTGTTGGTTGTATGATATGACAGGTAAGAGCCTTATGCTGAGAATCAAGACTGTGCTGAAATAAAGCATGTAAAAATATTTGAACTTTTAGGAATAAAGGGTGTCACAGAAGTCCAGGTGGTAACACTGTAATTGAAGATGTAGTGACTTTTTTTCAAAAAAGATAAAAGATATAGTACAGCATGCTGCTCTGTGTTGTTAACTGAACCTTAGATTTTCATAATTTGTACTCTAAAAACCTTGTCTTAACGTCCAACTTTTCAGATCATTTTGCATCTGAGTACTTGACTGAAATTATGCTTTGCCAAATTAGAGGGGAAAATTAAGTGAGTCCCATAATATTTTTTCATGTGTGGGAAATTGTCATATCAAAATTTTTGTAGATGTATATATATAGAGAGAGTGTATAGCATTTGCTATAAAGTAGAATGAATAAATAGAAAATTTACAGCTGAAAACTTCTGGAGAGTGTTCTTTCTTAGCATGGATGTGGCACATTATTTAAAAATCAGCAAATAGTGTATAATTTAGTTAAGTGGGTATCAGTTCTGGTTTTTGGTGAAGGAGGCCTATAATTACCTAGTGATTGATTTCTTTCTGTTGCATCATAGCCCATGTGATGAATAATTATTGCTGTGAAAAATAAAGTTTAAATGGATTTTAGAATTGATAATAGTAGAATGTTTCCACAGTGTTCTCAAAACCTGTAGTGCTTTGGCAGTTTAGCTGTATTGTGGCATTTGAATTAATAAATAAAGATTTCCTGAAATTTACACCTGTGTTTGTTATACCTTTAATATGTCTGATGCCATGGTGTATAAAGCTGTATTAAAGGTGTCTCTCATCAGGTGCATTTTGTGCACTGGTAGATAGCAGGGAAATGACATAGGTAGACACCAAAACATGACAAACACAAATCTGAATTTTAAAGCCTTTATTACATGCTTCCTGGTGCTATACTTTCTGGTGTATGGATTTCATCATGCCTGGTAAATTAGAAGTTTCTTGGGGATCAGGACTGTAAATTGCCATCCTGTTGTATGTTTGTGTGTGTGTGTGTTTTGAAGATTAACATTAATTAAAGGATATACATATTTTATTTCTTTCCTTTCAGGGACTTATCTAGTAGATGAAGGGAACCTTTAGACATCTAATCTAATTAGAAATCTAATCCTGATGCCTAAAATTAAACTTTTATATTAGCTGTATATTCCAAGCAACAAAATTTCTCAAACATGATTAGGGCTTTTTTTTTTTTTTTTTGACCAATTCAAATAATAAAAATAATGGTTTACTGCTTTGAGTTAATACTGTATTTGCTCTTGTCCCATGACTGTCACTTTGAGTAATTTCAAAAGGGTAAAAGAGTATATTTATCTGAGGTCTTCCCAGGCCATGTAGACAAATTTGATTCTTGTATTGTGACACAACCTTTGATTTAGAAGAAAAATGGAGTAAGTATGTTTGTATAGTTGTGAAAAAACAAGATTCCAGAACTGTGTCATTAGTAGAAAGGAATCAGGTCATGTCGTATCAAAAATTGTACCCATCTGGTCTTTTCATGTGGTTAATGGGTGATAAAATTCACAATTTGGTTTAAATGGTTTGTTTTGTAATGCGAAGTGTGCTGCTGGGGATCCCACTAAATACTAAAAAACAAAAACCATAACATAGTGAATAGGAAGTCGCTCAGTCGTGTCCGACTCTTTGTGACCCCATGGACTGTAGCCTACCAGGCTCCTCCCTCCATGGGATTCTCCAGGCAAGAGTACTGGAGTGGGTTGCCATTTCCTTCTCCAAGGGATCTTCCCGACCCAGGGATCGAACCTGGGTCTCCTGCATTGCAGGCAGACACTTTAACTTCTGAGCCACCAGGGAAGCCCCTGGTGAATTCTGGGACAGTTCAAATCAGCCTTCATGTGTGAGTCCATAATTAAGCTATTTAAAATTTCACCCCCAAAAAAATGCACCATAAAACTTTTGACTGGCGACTTTGACCGGCGACTTTGACCATGCAGTATTCATCTGTCAAGAAAGAATACTGAAAATCAGATTGCATCTTTATGGACGGTTTTCTCAGGACCTATGTGGATGACTCTTGGTATTTTAATTGTCGGCGTTACCATCATAGACTGCTGTCTATAGACACTAATACCTGATACACTTTTGTTTTGTTATTCAGTAAGTGAGAACTCAGAATATTTTAATTAAGAAGTCAGAATTTGTTTTTTATTAATGAAATGGTTTCAGAGAATCAGGCATTAACTTTCTTCCTTCTGATAAATTACAGTTTTTATTGTAAAATCAGTTTTGATCAAAATCTGTTATACTTTCTTGAGACTAGGCTTTGTATAGCGCTTGTGTGGACTCTGGATACAGGCTGCCTGTGTTCAGTGTGGTTGCGATGCTGCTTATTAGCGGTATGGCCTTGAACAAGTTTTTTCACTGCCTTCATTCCCCAGTTTCTTATCTGTAAAATGGGTTAATATTAGTACCACCTCATAGGGTTGCTGTGATAAGGAGGTGTAAAGCACTTACCACAGTTTTGTGCGAAGTTAGCTGAAAAGATACTGGCTGGTGCTTGTTGAGGTTAAAGGGGAACCACTTTATTTCTTTCAGTTGGAGGCGATTAAAACATTGAAACTCTTTGTAATGCTGCCTGTTGGACTCATCTCTGCTGTTAGGTCTTGGGAGGGGGAAGGACTTTTGTTTTAATTTTGAATCGTCACGCAGACATCTGGTTATCACTTATGGCAGATGGACTCAGTAAAAAAGAGACATCTCTGTTTCTTGGAAAAGGAAGGCCAACAAAGGCTGGTCTGGCACCATGTTGCAGCTATTGAAATGCTATTTCCCTGTGGACTTGACTGCTTGTTTAGTTGTATGGGTACTTCTGAATAAAAGGAATAGACCCCAATGGTTTCATTTAGCAGAATTAGTCTTTCTTTAGAATACACTATTTTTCACTTTAACCGTAGGTGATGGTAAACTTGAAACTTGCTGATGTCATTGTCAGGCCATTTAACTTGAGGTTTTTGTGTCAGTATAAATGTGCTCTTCATAGTAGCTTTCTTGTCATTTTAGAGGTAGCTGAAACTTCTGCTCTGCTCTGATAATACAAGTAGCTCAGGAATGACTGCATATAATTGCAAGATTATTTGTTTATGATAAGGTTGACACCAAATACTGAGACTGCCTAATCAGGGAATAACCTGATAAATATAGCTTTGTTTATTAGACTGCTGTTGAAATGGCTAATTTTTTTAATGTTAAGTCCAAATGGTTTAGTTGTATCGACCTTTGAAATTATTGACTAGAAAATAAATATTTCTGCTTAAGTATAATAAATCGTAAACTATTCTCTCCTATTTTTAGCTAATGTATAGGTCTTAGTTTTTAGTTGAAATGATATTTTTTATAAGACATATGGAAGTTTATATAAAACATTATTAAAAGTATGTTTTGCTTTCAATATACAGGGGTAAAATTTTACAATTCTTCCATATTGTGCAATTTTTGTTTTAGTTGGTTTTTATAACCCTCCCTCCCCCAGATTGGTAAATATGTTTGTGTTTAGAGGCGTGACTTTTGTTTTCCTTTTTGAAGAGAGTGACATCTAGTTGATACTGTTGATTTCATTGAGTACTAATAACTACATTGGCCACAGTAGAGGAAGTATTGATGTAATATTGTTAACATAATTCCTAGATCTAGATTCTAGGAATTCTAGATCTAAAAAAATATTGAAATAAGCATAGAAATGATCCAGGCTGTTTCATATATATATTTTCATATATATATATATGTATGTGTGTGTGTGTATGCACAAGTATATATCCTTTAATTTTAGATATTCTGAGGACTGTATTGGGAACTTTCATGACAACAGGTCTTCAAGGTGTCAGTACTATTGCCCAGAATAAAAGGTAGGTGTTTTATTCTGTCACACAGTTAATATTTCCCTGGTGTTGTCAACATCACTCTTTTTCAGGGACAGGTGTTGCCATCTTTCAGACATGAAGATAATAACACCAGTGTGTAACCACAAAGTGCAGATGTGAAGATGGGCATTTGGTTTGTGAATATGGCTAACACTTAATAGATCCTGTCATTGTTTGAACCTCTGTTTAGGTTCATGAAGAACCTGCAGCTTTTATGAAACAAGAACCTTTTCTTTTTAATTTGCCAAATACTTTTGTTGAGCCCCAACCCTTTTTTCTTTCACCTGCTTATGGCTGTGGTGAACATCTTGTATATCTCCAGGTTCTTGTATGCATGTGCAGCCTAGTGAGGTTGTAATGAGCCTCCCTTAATTGCTTGTGGGTTGACCGCATCCCAGGATGTGGCAGGTTAGGGTGGTGGTGGGAGCCACAGCTATGTAGAAGACACAGTCACCAGTTCATTGGACCTTCCTGAAACAGACTAGGTGTGCTCATCTCAAAAGTCTGCCAGATTTCATAATTCAGTTCTCTCCTCTGTTTTGTTGGTGAGGGAGAAGCTGAAATAAGGGATGTGACATGGTTGAACAATTCACAACTGATTAAAAATAATAATAATATTAATCTGTGAATAACGCTTTTTTTCATCATCGCAGCAGCATATTGCCAGTGTAAATCTTGTAATCTTGAAAATTCCACTTCAATGCATAGTGTAAACCTACTTGGATAATTGTTCATTTGTCTATATATTAAGAATGCATGCCTTTAAAGTTAACACTTAGTAGGCTTTTTGTTTGGGGCCTGTTAAATTGGAAGTTTCAAATGTCTGAAACTATGTTCTTAATTTATCTGTATTGTATCCTCACTCTTACTTTGTAAAGAGAGGAATAATGGCTTTATTATCAAACCGAAGATTGCTGTGCTACAGGTAACTGACAGGGTAGCTAGTCTGTAACCAGCTATCCTGGAATGAATTTAGGTTATGGATGAATTAAGACTCTTGGAGCTGAAATGGACAGCGTAGTTTAGGAAAAGGGAAAGGGATTAGGTACCAAAAGTGCTAAGAGTTGGTCTGTGTGTTTTAATCAAAATAGTTCCTTCCTTACATCAGATATGTATTATATTTCTGTATTTGTGAAAACTCCTGGAACACAGTTACCCTTTAGGACTTGGGGATTTTAACTAAAAGTGGTAATGACTTGTTAGACACTAGAAGCACTAAGTGGAACGTACCAGAATGTGAGATAAGAAAGTAATAGAATTCTGTTGGATTACTTGAATAGCTGAGGCTACTAAGATTCTTATTATTTTACTGGAGAATGTTTCCTCTCCCCATTTATTCCCCAACCCCACAATTCTTTTTTTTTTTTTTAACTGAAATATAGTTGATTTACAATATTGTGTTATTAGTAACTTGTGCTATACAGCAAAGTGATTCAGTTATACAAATATATACATCCTTTCTTCTATTCTTTTTCATTATAGTTTCTCCCAGGACATTGAATATAGTTACCTGCTATACAATAGGACCTTGTTGTCAATCCATTCCTCCCCCACCCCCTTCCCACTTAGCAGCCACCCAACTCCACAATTCTTTCCGTTGTTCTTTTGCATTTAATTCAGCAACTACTTATTGAGTTTAGGACCAAGTACCAGTTACTAACCCACATTCCAAAGATACACATTTATATTAAATTGTTCTCTTTAAGGATCACAGTGCCTACAGTCTAGCAGACACAGTACAGTCAGTGCCTACAATCTAGTAGGCAGTTCAGTACAGTCAGTACCTTTGCATTTGCTGTGCCTTCAACTTGGAGTCTCTTCTCTCAGTGTTTCATATAACTGGCTCCTCCTTAACCTTCAAGATCTAATTTTAAAAATAATTTTGATTTCTGAGGAAGTTAAGAGGCCTTCCTGGATCACTCTGAAATTTCTCTCATGTCATTTCCTTTATAACATAGATCACATTTCTCTAATTATTCTCATTGCTTGTCTGTCGTCTGTTTCTTCCACTGGAGGACAACTGTCAGGAGGGCTCCTTACTTGACCATTTTATTCTGAGCAAGTATTTCTGAGGGGATTAATTATTTGTTTTGGATACATTGGTTTAGCTGAATGAATATGCCTAATAGATAGGAATCTGGATTCAGTCTCTGATATGTTAAGATTGAAGTAAGACCTCTAAATTTATGGATAGTAATTGAAGCCTGGAAAGCTTAAACTAAAAAGTATTTAAAGCAATGATTTATAACCTTCAAGGATCTTAAATCCTTTTGAAAATATGAAGAAAACAATGGCCTCATCAGATACATATCCAGGTTAGTGTAGATATGATTCCAAGGGAGTTTGCCCTCTAGAACCTGTTGTTGAGCTTTTAAGGGACTGTCACTGACTTCCCTGAAGAATTTATGATTTAAGAGGCAGACAGAGCAATATTTGAGATAGGAGGAGAACCTAGGAAAGGTGCCTCAGAAGTGAGGAAGAATTGGGGGAATCAGGGGTTCCCAGTGCTTTATGCTCTGCTGCTGCTGCTAAGTCGCTTCAGTCGTGTCCCACTCTGTGCGACCCCATAGATGGCAGCCCACCAGGCTCCCCCGTCCCTGGGATTCTCCAGGCAAGAACACTGGAGTGGGTTGCCATTTCCTTCTCCAGTGCATGAAAGTGAAAGTTAAAGTGAAGTCGTGTCCGACTCTTCGCGACCCCATAGACTGCAGCCTACCAGGCTCCTCCGTCCATGGAATTTTCCAGGCAAGAGTACTGGAGTGGGGTGCCATAGCCTTCTCTGGCTTTATGCTCTGGAGTAGTCCAATAAAAGGAAGTGTTAGCTGTGATTCAGCAAGGAAGCAGTTCTTTTGTAACATTTCATCCCAGGCAGAGGCAGAAGGCAGATTGTGACAATTTAAGGCATGAATCCGAGTTAAGGAAACAACACGTGGGAAACAGTGCAGAAATCTTGATGTTCTCTAAGATAAACAGCCCTGATATGAGACTGTAGCCCATTTTAAGGACCTACTGAGAGGGAAATTCCATCATTTTGTTGACCTGTTGTGGCGTTTCAGCCCTGTGGTTCTCAACTGACTGCCCCATTAGAAACAACTTGGAAATGTTTTTAAAATCAGGGCCGTGCAAAGGTTAGTTAATCAGTATCTTTGGGGCTTGTAGCTCTTTTATAGCTTTTATTTTGTTTTGTTTTGGCTTTTTCTTAGAAGTTAAGAACCAGTGTACCCATCAGAAAACATCCTTATCACTCTTGTATGTTCTGTGTTAGAACACTTTCTTGTACGCATCAGTTAACTTAGCTTACTGTCATGCTAGTTTTAAATCAGTGCCCTGTAGTCCTTTTTACATTGAATTTGAATTAGTTTCTAATTCAGAACTTTTTTTGTGGCTTTCTTCTGATCTTTAGCCGAGTTGTACACATTTGTCTTTTTTGAATGATACAGCCCTCAATCAGTGAAAGATCTGCCCATTTCTGAGTAAAACAAGAAATTCTTAATGGTGCTAACATGTGGAAAGTATTCACTCTGTAGTCCTGTTTGCTTTTATTTAAATGTTGCTTTTTTTTTTTCCTACTAAATAGCAAAAACTGTTTTTTAACTAGAAAAGTTTGAACTCTGTACACTGTTTTCCAAATAGCTAATTTCATAATCTTACCTTCCTGTTTTTAAAATGGCAGTCATACATGACCCAGACCTTAAACAGGTTATCTCCAATAGAACAGACATTTCATATGAAAGGTAAGCCTATAAAAGTGGTTGAAAGGAAACTGTCAAAATAGGAAATTCAGCCTGTTGTGTTTTCACCTTGCAGTGCTTTCTCTGGATTAAATTCTTGATGAGCTGTCAGAAGTTCAAGCTTGAATCCTGCATTCACACCCTTGAAATAAAAATAAAATATGGAGAAAAATGATCTTTATGCATGCCAACCTTGACACCAGCCACAAGCTGGAAGAGGGTGTATTCAGTTTGTTAGCAACCTCATGAATTAACATTTTTACTTGCAAAGAAAATGATAATCTTAAAAGAGTCTGCTGTGTTAATAGCATCAGCGTAATGACTAGAGTAGTCACAAATTGTAGTTACTTTTCATGGGTAACTTAAGGCAGATATCAAGATTCTCTATAAAGAGATAAACTTCCTAATTTTTTAAATTAAGTTTTCCTATTTTTGCAGGTACCTAGCTAAGTAAACATTAGTAAAATGTCTGTTTTGTAATTTGTTGTAGACTTGGTCAGACTCTTTCTTCTTGTCTATTCCTATCTCCAGTTCCCCTGTATTCCCACTGCCCCTCACCCCACTCCCCCCAAAAAAACCTGACATAGTCAACAACTACTTTTTGTTTTGGTTTGAAATGATTTTGTTATTGTTAGGTCTTTTTTTTTTAAATTCACTGTTAAATTTAGTTGTTTTCTAAATACTGATATCATTTACCAGATACATCAAAATTGTTTTATTTTTACCCTTGCTTTTAGACCTGAAACAACATGATCTGTTTTTGCGTTCCAAAGCTGGCGGACCACAATGAATAACTGGAAATCCTTTCCATTTTTGCATGTTTCTGTATCCATGGAAGATGAAGAAAGAAGATAATAGTAACAATAAGAATAGCTAAATTTGAATGCTTACCATGTACAAGTACTATGCTAAATGCTCTGCATGAAATTTTAGTTTTCCCAACACTTGGCAGTAGGTGCTGTTATCTGCCTTACTTTACAGATGTGGAAGTTGAGGCACAAAGGCGTTAAATAACTTTCCCAAGTCATATGACTGATAAGTGGTAGAGTCTGGATTTAACCCAAGTAATCTGCTCCAGAGCCTGGCCTCTTAAAGCTTGTTCCTCTGTGCATGTTTGGAGATACTGCTTTTTAATAATCTCAAGCTGACAGTTAACCTCTCACAGACACTTCATTGAATGTGTTTCATGCCTTGGGACCTATGCCAAGACTGGGATACAGAAATAAGTAAGACTCGATCATTCTTCTGAGGAGCTTATTGTCTACCACGGAGATGCTGAAATATGAAATTTCACTGTAGTGTGAGAATGCTGTGTAGTGGGTCCCCTGGCAGCGTGGTCAGGGGTCTCAGAGTGTTCATCATGGTCATGGATGCCCTGGCTCAGTCTTGGAGATCAGAGGTCTTAGTACCTTTGATTTCTTATTTTATCCAGCATGGCTTTAATTACCTTCTACATGTGGGTTTCTAAGATTTCACCTGCAGTCTAGACCTAGGCCTGTTCTGAGCAGTGGACTCTTATCTGATTGTCTGTTTCTCCTTGTGGATGTCTCACAAGTCCCTTCAAATCAACAGGTCAAAACCAGAATCCTTACCCCCTGCTCCTTTTCCCATCTCCCCTTGCAAACCTGCTCTGCCTCCAGTGTCCCTGTCCCAGTAGATGATATCTTAGGCCACAAACCTGGGGTCATACTCCGTCTCCATTTTCCTCTTCTCCATATCAGTCACAAAGCTCTGTTCCCTCTGTCTCCTAAAGAAGTCTCTCTCTGACCTACTGCTTTGCCTCTTCATCCACCCTGCTCCCACTACTGTCCTTTCTCACCAGGACCGCAGTGGTGGACCTGAGTTTTCTGCCCTTTCTTGCCTTGCATCCCATTCTCTTGTTAAAGAAATGGCAATGATAGAGTCTCATGAAAAGCAAATACATTATGTCATTTCTTGCTTCTCTTTAGCCCACCATTATCTTGGAATAAATGTGAAAATCCTTAACATGGTCTGGAAGGCAGGACTTAACCCCTCCCTGCATCTCCAGCCTGATCTCGTGCCCCTTTCCCTCTTCCCACTCCAGCCAGACTGGCCCTTCTTCACATCTGAACAGTTCACATTCCTCTCCTCAGAGCTGAGAATGCCTGCTGTCCCCTTTGCCAAGTCTTCCTCACTACTGGATCCCATGGGGCCCGATACTTAGATTACCGTGTATTGTTCTAGAACTGATTATGAATGAAGGTAACTTGTAGAACAAGTAGGAATGAGTAAAAAGAGGCATTAATCATTTTTAGCTGAAGAAATAGCATAAGCAGGCAAAAGACTGATACTTCTTCACATATAAGAGCATTTATAAAATCAGTAGGATATCTCAGAAGGAAAATGAGCAAAGAATATGAGGCAATTAGCCTAGAGTAAATATAACTATTAATATTTGAAAAGTTCACCTTCATTAGTGTTCAAGGAAAATTAATGAATTCAATATTGCTATTTTTCTTAGCAAAAGTTGCAGATATTTTTACAAAATCTTTTGTTGACTAGATGAAACAGCATATGCATATGATCTCAACCTTGTTTAGTATACACAAATAAATATGTGGACTTCGCAGCCTAAAAACATGTGCCCATATGAGCATAGAAAAACAGAAGTAATTATCCCAGTGCTGGGACTATGGATGACTTTTTTTTCTTTAAATATTTCTTATGTAATCAGAAAATGACATATAATCTTTACAAATCACATGTTAAGACCGCTTATTTGAAATACTAAGAAATCTAGCCAGAATAAATTTTTCTTTTACATAGTAAGGAGTCTCTATGCCAGATTTCTTCATCTTTGAGTTTGAATCCCCAGATTTCAAGTTGTATTCATCAAAATATACTTTTTCCTCTTATAATAGTACATTAGTTAAAATTAATGTTAGCATTGACTAATGTTACTTTAATAGAGCATATTATAATTTGTGCTGGAGAAGGAAATGGCAACCCACTCCAGTATTCTTGCCTGAAAAGTCTCATGGACAGAGGAGCCTGGTGGGCTACAGTCCATGAGGTATCAAGGGCTTGGACACAACCTAGCGACTAAACCCCACACTATTATAATTTGTGAGCCACTCACTAATCCCTCAAGTCAGTCGTATGGTGAGTAAATAGTGTTGTTTGTATTTTGCGTATAAAGGTAAGAACAGTTTAGAGTCAGTCCTTGTCACATAGCATCCATTTTACAGTCCACATCTTAACACCCAAGTTTTCTTACTTCACAGATACATTTTAATACATATTAAAATAGTGAAATCCTTAAACAGGCTACTGTTTAAACATTGTTAATATAGGGTAAGTATTAGGTTATGTATTTTCAAATTGCAAAATGCTTAGTTGCTCAGTCGTGTCCAACTCTTTGCAACCCCATGGACTGTAGCCCACCAGGCTCCTCTATCCATGTGGATTCTCCAGGCAAGAATACTGGAGTGTGTTGCCATGCCCTCCTCCAGGGGATCTTCCCAACCCAGGGATCAAACTCAGATCTCCAGCATTGCAGGTGGATTTGTTTTTGTACTGAACTTTTTTATGATAGTGTAAACTGGTGCCGTCTTGGAGGCTGGCTACCATATGTACCATCTTTAACACATGGAAAAATTAAGTGAATGAAGGACAGGCATAGTAGATAAAGTATAAATATGGGATTGACGTGAAGCAAGTAAGCTGATAATCTTTGTGTATAATGTTGTGATCTGCTGCAAAAAAGATGTAGCATATTAGTTTTATGAAAAATAAGCCTATAGATAGACCTTAGTAATATTCTAGGATATTGTTTTTAGGGTCTTTTGAATTTTACACATTGACTTTATTATTATTAGTGACTTAATTAGGGGATCAGTAAACAAAGGTACGCATGAATGGAAAGGTGCAAAGTTTGAGCCAATGCATATCTGAGGGGTGTGTGAATAAATGATTTGGTTAAACCCTGTAACTCTGAGGTCAGAGACCTAGTTAATGCCTGTGCAACAGAAGTTAATGCTCAGGAGTTTGTTCTCAGGCTATTAATATTCATAGGTCTGGACGGTATTACTATAAAAGAATTAATGAATGAGTAAGTATATCTATATAGAAGACAAGGAAAGCCATATGTGGTCCAATTATGAGTGTTTAATATATTTTTACTATTAATACATTTCTAAAGTGCTTGATTCCAATGTAAATCTATTTGGATAAATACCATACAGAGATAAATACCTGAAAATCAGTGTTCTGCATTATTTGAGAAGTGGTGACTGCTTATTGAAAATAAGAAGATATGATCTAATTGGTTATGTCTGGGAGTAATGACGGAGAAGGCAATGGCAACCCACTCTAGTACTCTTGCCTTGAAAATCCCATGGATGGAGGAGCCTGGTAGGCTGCAGTCCAGGGGGTTCTCGAAGAGTCGGACACAACTGAGCTACTTCACTTTCACTTTTCAGTTTCACGCATTAGAGAAGGAAGTGGCAACCCACTCCGGTGTTCTTGCCTGGAGAATCCCAGGGACGGGAGAGCCTGGTGGGCTGCCATTTATGGAATCACACAGAGTCAGATACGACTGAAGCGACTTAGCAGCAGCAGTGACTTGAGCACTCATTCAGAGAATCACCATTGTTTAAATCTTCCTCCATCACCTTTTAGACATCATTACAGATATTTTTATTGACTAAAACATAAAATATACTTCTCCTTACCTATTTTTTAAATAGATGGTTGCTGGCAACCATCAGAGTTGTTTAAAAAAACCAGTACCTTTCTCTGTAATAACCTACAAGGGAAAAGAATCTGAAAAAGAATAGATGTATGTATATGTGTAACTAAATCATTTTGCTGTACACTTGAAAGTAACACAACATTGTAAATCAACTGTACTCCAATGTAAAATAAAAACTAGAGAAAAAGAGTATTTGTAATTTTCTTGATGTAGATTTTTAAAAATTGTAATAACTATTCTGATACCAGTCTTCAGAATTGGTATTTAGAAAAAGTCAGAGGTAAAAGGTAGATACATATGTAGTGAAGATAGAGGATGACATCACCAACTCAATGGACGTGAGTTTGAGCAAACTCTGGGAGAGAGTGAAGGATGGGCAAGCCTGGTGTGCTGCAGTCCATGGGGTCAGAAAGAGTTGGTCAAGACTTAGCAATTGAACAACAACAAATTATGGTTTTGTACATACTTTTTCTTAAGCATTTGTTAACTGGTTTTTTTGTAATATGAGTAGTATACTATATAATCCTTTCCTTCAGAATCTTTTCCTTTAGAATATACAAGGATTTTTTTGGTCAGGCATATTGTTCATAAAATTTTCTGCATGTGGCTAGAACACAAAAATGCCGACACCAAGAACTGTTGGTATAAAGTATAAGCTGTTGGGCCACCCATAGAAGTGTCTTCATGATGTGATGTCACCAGGTCAAACAGACTTTGCAGTTTGGTCATCTGCCTGTGCCGTTGCCCCTCAGTGCTTCTAACTTTCTCTCTGCATTGCCCATTTGAATACAAGTGCTTGTTGTAGTAAAAGTGGGAATTTCAGAATGGGTTGTCAATTTAACTAAACTACATAATAGTTCTAGACTGAAAATTGAAATTTAGTATGTAATTCCTAAATGTGTCTAGAGTGTGTCTTCATCTAAGATGTTGGAATCCTGGGATTTGAGAGTTAGATGGGCATCTTAGAAGCCATCTAGTCACATCTTTTACCTGATAAAAGACTCATTCTGTAACAGTCCAGTTTATCTTGCCCTGCCTCCGTTTTTTCGGCCACTTATCTTCCATGGGGCCTGCTGCTTTGCAGGTGTTTGGTTTCTGGTGTGACTTCATAAGGTCTCTTCCTCTGGGCCTTCATTTGGATTTTCCGGTGTCTTTTTTACTCAGACATCTGAAAGCAGCTGCTGTCTTTGCTGTCTTGTGCTGAATGTCCTGAGACTTTCTTCACACAACTATTTTTATATCTCATGCCATCTGCTTTCCTCTGCATATCTGGATGTCAGTGCCCTCTTTAAATGATAAGGTCAGGATATTTTAGATATTTTAGTAGCAAAGAGGCTAGTAATTCCTTTGCTCTGAATACTTTTATCTGATCTGGTTTTTATAATTAATGCCCACATTGTCTTAGTGTGGCCTATTGTGAGGAAATTTGTTTTTCTTTTTAAACAGCTTTTAAAAATTATTATGGACATTTTTTAGACCAAAATGTAGGGAGAGCAGTGTGATGAGTACCCTTATATCCTTTCGCCTAGATTTATTCATTGTTAAGAGTTGAGGCAGTAATATGGCATTTCGTTGTCTTAAAATTATACCTACGATCCAGATCTATTCTGTACTCAAATTGTCCTAATTTGTTTGGTTCCTGTAGCAAGATTCCAGATATTGAGGGAATCATCTGAAACTTCACCAAATCTGTTTGTTACTGAGTTCAGATAGTGATTCCAGACATGGCATTTTTCCCTTGACTATTTCAATATGCATGTTAAAAAATAAGCATAATCATCTGTATGACCACTCTATTATTTGACCTAGCAAAATTAATAGCAGTTCCCTAATACTATCTAATATATTCAAATTATCTATCGTATTCAGATCTTAACACCTGTTTTGTTCAAACCAGCAGCCAATCAAGGACCATGGTATGCAGATGTTTTATTCATCTTAATAAAAATGTAAACTTTATTTACATTAGATGTCATTGTCTTGATACTGCCCCATTGCACTAGCCTGGGAATCTGCAAACTTTTTCTTAGAGAACCATATAGTAACTACTTTAGGCTTGTGGGTCCTCTGGTCTTTGTCACAACTGCTAGGGCTTCCCTTGTGGTTCAGCTGGTAAAGAATCCGCCTGCAATGCGGGAGACCTGGGTTTGATCCCTGGGTTGGGAAGATCCCTTGGAGAAGGGAAAGGCTACCCACTTCAGTATTCTGGCCTGGAGAATTCCATGGACTGTATAGTCCATGGGGTAGCAAAGATTCAGACACCACTGAGTGCCTTTCACTTTCACAACTGCTCAGCTCTGCCACATAGTCGTTAAGCAAACACATGAGCATGACTGTTTCAGTAAGATTAAAAAAACAAAAATCAGGGCCTGGCCCATTGGTTGTTATTTTGCTGACCTCTGCCTAACCTATTATGGTCTGTTGTTGGTTTTTTTTTTTTCTATCAATATGATTGTTCTCAAGTTTTGTGTCAGTTCATTAATACCATCTGGTTACAGTATTCTACCTGTGAACCCATTAAATGGTAATAGTTACCATTTAGTGAATACACACAGTATGCTATGTGCTTGACACAGATAATTAGTCTTACTTCTTAAAAACACCCTGGGAGATAAGATGATATTATTACCAATTTTTCAGAAGAGAAAATTAAGACTTAAGAGAGAGGTTAGGTAACTTACCCAGTGTCACATACCTGAATGTGAACACTAGGTCGGCACCTTGTTTTATAAGATTTATGGTGTACTATTAATGTTAAACCTATGTGAAAGAAGACCCTCTTTGTAAAAGGCAGACTGTTAGCCTTTCTCCATCTCGGTCACAGGTGTGTATTGAGAGATGGTTGAGTAATCTGTTGGAATCAGGAGCACAAAATGTCTCTTTCCTAAACTGCTATTTGGGGAACTTTATAAAGAATGTGCAGTTAGTTTGGATGGCATGTCTTAGAAAAGAAGGATCCCTAGGACACCACCTGGGCTCACACTGTGTTTGCAACTGGACTGTATCCAGTTCTGTCTCTGCCATTTCTCAAATCATGGAGAGTAGTTCTGTGGTTAAACCTTAGAGGACCCGCCCACTGTATCCTCAGATCCAACTTGCAGCTGCTGCTGCTGCTAAGTTGCTTCAGTCGTGTCCGACTCTGTGCGACCCCATAGATGGCAGCCCACCAGGCTCTCCCATCTCTGGGATTCTCTAGGCAAGAACACTGGAGTGGGTTGCCATTTCCTTCTCCAGTGCATGAAAGTGAAAAGTGAAAGTAAAGTCACTCAGTTGTGCCTGACTCTTAGTGACCCCATGGACTGCAGCCTACCAGGCTCCTTCGTCCATGGGATTTTCCAGACAACAGTACTGGAGTGGGGTGCCATTGCCTTCTCCCAGATCCAACTTAAGTACCCTTAAAAGTAGCCAGAATCTACTTTCTGTCTTCTCAGCTTTATTTTACTTTATTCTTTTGGCTTTTAGTTAGATTTTAGGGTTATTTTTGCTTTGTTTTCGTAACAATGTTTGTTGTGCCCTTTTAGTTTAAAATGTATTTTCTGGTGTGCTCAGTTGCTAAGTCATGTCCGACTCTATTGTGACCCCATGGACTCTAGCAGCCCACCAGGCTCCCTCATGTCTATGGCATTTCCCAGACAAGAACACTGACTGGAGTGAGTTGCCATTTCCTTCTTTCCTCCTGGAGAATTTTAAATGTAGTAGTGTTGGATGTAATTTGTCTTAAAAACCAGGAGGTGGCGATGTTTTCCAGTTGATGCTTTAAGGTTGTGGTTGGAGTACCACCAGGAGGACCTAACTTGTCCATAAAAATCTGCTTCAACTCAATAGTGCTTCTTAATACAATGCTATAAATATGTTATTTCCTGAAGTAGGACAGCTTCAACTTTCAACTTTGCTTTTTATTAGAAGGAAATACTTGACAAACTCATAGTTGGCATTTACTTGAGAAACAGGACAAAACACCTTGTCAAATCATGTCTTAATATTAGGCCTTGGACAGTGGGGGAATTACCAAAGTCACCATGTTGCCAGTTCTCTGAATAGAATAATTGTGAACATTTTGGCACTTTTAGTACATACATAGATGTATAAACCAAAATGAGCTCTATCAAATGTATGTTTGTTTTCACATTATGAACCTCTGTCTATATCCATGTAGTTATAATTTATAAAGTCAGTTTAGTAGTCTGTTGTATTAGACTGTGCTATACTTTATTTAACCAACCCCTTCTGCGTTGGCACATAGGTTTCTGCTATTAACAGAATTGCAGTATATCATCTTTATTTATACTTTGCTCAGTTGAATAATTTCTCAAGATGCATTCATCAGCAATGTTTGGTGTTTACCAGTATGAGTAGTGGTATCTCATTCTTTTAAGTTAGCACTTCCTCATTGCTAGTGATTTTAAGAGCTATATATGTCTAAAGATAATTTATAAATAAGTGGTCTTAAAAAAAATAATGGAAATGCAACTATTGTTAGAATCAAGGGATAGTGAAAACATTATATATCCAACTTCAGATATACTGAATGCACTTGGTTATCACTGCTCTAAATGCTCATCCAAGAAGACAGAAAAAGTTCAAAACTGACATGGTAAGCATCCAGCTTACTTTCCAATATAAGAAATCAAGAAAAGAGTAGACCTGTAGAAGGAAGAACATAAGGCAAAAAAAAAAAAAATTTAATTAATAAAGAGGATCGAACTACCTATCAATAGTTTGTCCTTTGAACAAACAAAAAGAAAAACTTTTCAGCAAGATTGATGATAGAAAAAAAAAACAGGGATAAATGATACTATGATGAAGAGATAAGTATACTGAAGTTGAGTTTTTAAAATTTGTATGAAAACCATGAAAAGTTAAATGCCATAAAATGTTAAATTTTAGAAGAACTGGGAAATTTCCCAAGAAAATTTAATTTGGTAAAACTGATCAAGGAAGAAATAGAAGACATCAAATGTCTTAAAACTCTTAAATTGAATTAACCTTTTAAAATCCACAAAGGAAACAAGAAACAGGTCAAGACAGTTTTCAAATGAGGTCTTCTAAAACTGTCTTCCAGAGGTTGTTTTTTTTTTTTTTTTTTTAAAGAAGAAAGCAACCTAACTTGTCTAGTAAGTCTGATATCACCCATGATACTCAAACCAGATAAAGTCCAAGAAAGGATTATAGACAAATTCTGCTTACAAAAATAGATGTATTAATCCAAAATGAAGTATTACCAAGCCAAATCCATTTTTTTAATGATTTATTGGGTTCAAGGATATAATGTGTATGTCATAACTTTAAGAGGAATATATGAGAATGATAAAACAACAAATTGGCGAGAATAGAGTTTTCTCCAGAGAAAAGGAATTGAGGACCTTATCTAGGAGAAGAGCAGGAGGGGAGACATCCATTGTATTGTAAATTATATTTTTTAAGCTGGATGCTAGGAACATAGATGTTTGTTTTTGTCATTTATGTTGTCTTAAGTATTTTGTACTATAGTGTTAGCAGGCTTAACAGCTTTGTAAATTTAAATGCCACTTTAAAATGGTGTTCTTTTTTGTGGATTTGCTGAAACCTATTTCCCTTGGATGCATGCAAACAAGTGTAAAAGTTTTAAATGTGTAAGCCATCCTGAAATATAGTAAAGAACACTATATATGCATTTTCATGGCTATTAAGGGGCATGTAGGGCTGCAGTCCATGGGGTTGTGAAGAGTCAGACACGACTGAGCGACTTCACTTTCACTTTTTACTTTCATGCATTGGAGAAGGAAATGGCAACTCACTCCAGTGTTCTTGCCTGGAGAATCCCAGGGACGGGGGAGCCTGGTGGGCTGCCGTCCATGGGGTTGCACAGTGTCGGACACGACTGAAGCAACTTAGCAGCAGCAGCAGCAGGGAAGAAAAAGACTCTTAGCTCTTCTTCATTTAAATGAGAGTGAGTGGCTTTGGAACTGAAGTTTCAGGCTTGCTTTTAGTTTCTTTTTTTCTTTCTGTTATGTGTTTGTTTTTTTTTTAATAATGATGTATTATCATCAAGTAAACACTATTATGTTTAGTTTACCTCAATTTTGAGATTTAGTAAACTAGTGGGACTCACTCTGTTTTGGATTCATTTTGCTTCTAACTTCATGGTTTCATTTTGACTTTAAAGCAGTTTGGACTTGACCTGAAGCACTTTCTTAAGGAGCTGTTAGTTTTGCTTTTTGTTTTTTTTTATTTTTCCATACCCAATATTAAAAAAATTGTAGTTTGGGATTCTAGCTAATGAGAATTCTAATTTAAACTGAAGATTGAACTGTTGGATTTTCTAGCATTTATTCACGAAATAGTAATAGAACATTTTCTATGTATATGAGATATGGTACCAAGTCATGGATGTGACTTATTAAGATGTAGTCTTGAACCTTCAGAATATAATAAGTGAAATAGATGTTTAACTATAGGTACCATGAAAAGTGAAGTTGCTCAGTCATGTCCGACTCTTTGTAACCCCATGGACTGTAGCCTACCATGCTCCTCCGTCCATGGGACTTTCCAGGCAAGAGTACTGGTGTGGGTTGCCATCTCCTTCTCCAGAGGATCTTCCTGACCCAGGGATCGAACCCAGGTCTCCCACATTGTGGGCAGACGCTTTACTGTCTGAGCTATCAGGGAACTTCAAGGTACCATAGGGAACTATAGGTACTATAGTTACAAGCACTTTGAAATATTTCTTCCCTACTGGGAATTAATTCTCCCCATCTTTTTTATAGCTGTAGCTGTGTATGTGTGTGTTTAAACTGTGTTTTAAAAGTTATGGGTATGTTTTAAAGTAAACAAGTGGGATCTGATTAAACTTAAAAGCTTTTGCACAGCAAAGGAAACGATAAGCAAGGTGAAAAGACAACCTTCAGAATGGGAGAAAATAATAGCAAATGAAACAACTGACAAAGGATTAATTTCCAAAATATATAAGCAGCTCGTACAACTCAATACCAGAAAAACAAACAACCCAATCAAAAAGTGGGAAAAAGACCTAACAGACATTTCTCCAAAGAAGACATCCAGATAGCTAACAAACACATGAAAAGATGCTCAACATTGCTCATTATTAGAGAAATGCAAATCAAAACTACAATGAGATATCCCCTCACACCAGTCAGAATGGCCATCATCAAAAAGCATACAAACAATAAATGCTGAAGAGGGTGTGGAGAAAAGGGAACCCTCTTGCACTTGTTGGTGGGAATGTAAATTGATAACAGCCACTATGCAAGACAGTATAGAGATTACTTAAAAAACCAGGAATAAAGCCACCATCAGTTCAGTTCAGTCGCTCAGATGTGTCTGACTCTGCGACCCCAGGGACTGCAGCACGTCGGGCTTCCCTGTCCATCACCAACTCCGAGAGCTTACCCAAACCCATGTCCATCAAGTCGGTGATGCCATCCAATCATCTCATCCTCTCTTGTTCCCTTTTCATCCCGCCTTCAATCTTTCCCAGCATCAGGGTCTTTTAGAATGAGTTAGTTCTTTGCATCAGGTGGCCAAAGAATTAGAGTTTCAGCTTCAAAATCAGTCCTTCCAATGAATATTTAGGACTGATCTCCTTTAGGATTGACTGGTTGGATCTCCTTGCAGTCCAAGGGACTCTCCAGAGTCTTCTCCAACACCACAGTTTAAAAGCATCAGTTCTTCTACGCTCAGCTTTCTTTATAGTCCAACTCTCACATACATACATGACTACTGGAAAAATCATAGCCTTGACTAGTTGGACCTTTGTTGGCAAAATAATGTCTCTGCTTTTTAATATGCTGCCTAGGTTTTTCATAGCTTTTCTTCTGAGGAGCAAGCATCTGAATTTCATGGCTGCAGTCATTATCTGCAGTGATTTTAGAGCCCATGAAAATAAAGTCTGTCACTATTTCCATTGTTTCCCCATCTATTTGCCATGAAGTGATGGGACCGGATGCCATGGTCTTTGTTTTCTGAATGTTGAGTTTTAAGCCAGCTTTTTCACTCTCCTCTTTCACTTTCATCAAGAGGCTCTTTAATTATTCTTCACTTTCTGC
This sequence comes from Oryx dammah, assembly GCF_014754425.2. Lineage (NCBI taxonomy): Eukaryota > Metazoa > Chordata > Mammalia > Artiodactyla > Bovidae > Oryx > Oryx dammah. The sequence goes on from NW_024070188.1 coordinate 59,274,238, forward strand.
CATAAGGCAGAAACCACCATCAGTTCAGTTCAGTTCACTCAGTCATGTCTGATTCTTTGTGACCCCATGGACTGCAGCACCCAGGATTCCCTGTCCATCACCAACTCCCAGAGCTTACTCAAACTCATATCCATCAAGTCCATGATGCCATCCAACCATCTCCTCCTCTGTCATCCCCTTCTTCTCCTACCTTCAGTCTTTCCCAGCATCAGGGTCTTTTCCAATGAGTCAGCTCTTCACATCGGGTGGCCAAAGTAGTGGAGCTTCAGCTTCAGCATCAGTCCTTCCAATGAATATTCAGGACTGATTTTCTTTAGGATTGACTGGTTTGATCTCCTTGTGGTCCAAGGGACTCTCCAGAGTCTTCTCCAACACCACAGTTCATTTCTTTATAGTCCAGCTCTCACATGCATACATGACTACTGGAAAAACCAGAGCTTTGATTAGACGGACCTTTGTTGGCAAAGTAATGTGTCTGCTTATTAACATGCTGTCTAGGTTTGTCATAGCTTTTCTTCCAAGGAGCAAGCATCTTTGAATTTCATGGCTATATCATCTGCAGTGATTTTGGAGCCCCCCAAAATAAAGTTACTCACTGTTTCTTTCCACTGTTTCCCCATCTAATTGCCATGAAGTAATGGGACAAAATGCCATGATCTTAGTTTGCTGAATGTTGAGTTTTAAGCTGATTTTGTCACTCTCCTCTTTCACTTTCATCAAAAGCCTCTTTGGTTCTTTGCTTTCTGCCATGGGTGGTGTCATCTGCGTATCTGAAGTTACTGATATTTCTCCTGGCAATCTTGATTCCAGCTTGTGCTTCATCAAGCCTGGCATTTCACATGATGTACTCTGCATATAAGTTAAATATGAAGGGTGGCAATATACAGCCTTGATGTACTCCTTTCCCAATTTGGAACCAGTCTGTTGTTCCATGTCCAGTTCTAACTGTTGCTTCTTGACCTGCATACAGATTTTTCAGGAGGCAGGTAAAGTGATCTGCTATTCCAGTCTCTTTAAGAATTTTCCACAGTTTATTGTGATCCACACAGTCAAAGGCTTTGGTGTAGCCAATAAAGCAGAAGTAGATATTTTTCTGGAACTCTCTTTATATGTGGTCCAGCGGATGTTGGCAATTTGACCTCTGGTTCCTCTGCCTCTTCTAAATCTGGCCTGAACATCTGGAAGTTCACAGTTCACATACTGTTGAAGCCTGGCTTGGAGGATTTTGAGCATTACTTTGCTAGCGTGTAAGATGAGTGCAATTGTGCAGTAATTTGAGCATTCTTTGGCATTGCCTTTCTTTGGGATTGAAATAAAAACACGTTTTCCAGTCCTGTGGCCACTGCTGAGTTTTCCAAATTTGCTGGCATATTGACTGCAGCACTTTCACAGCATCATCTTTCAGGATTTGAAATAGTCAGCTGAAATTCCATCACCTCCACTAGCTTTGTTTGTAGTGATGCTTCCTAAGGCCCACTTGACTTCGCATTCCAGGATGTCTGGCTCTAGATGAATGATCACACCATTGTGGTTATCTGGGTCATGAAAATCTTTTTTGTACAGTTCTGTTTATTCTTGTCACCTGTTCTTAATATCTTCTGCTTCTGTTAGGTCCATACCATTTCTGTCCTTTATTGAGCCCATCTTTGCATGAAATGTTCCCTTGGTATCTCTAATTTTCTTGAAGAGGTCTCTAGTCTTTCCCATTCTGTTGTTTTCCTCTATTTCTTTGCATTGATCACTGAGGAAGGCTTTCTTATCTCTCTTTGCTATTCTTTGAAACTCTGCATTCAAATGGCTATATCTTTCATTTTCTCCTTTGCCTTTAGTTTTTCTTCTTTTCTCAACTATTTGTAAGGCCTCTTTAAACAGCCATTTTGCCTTCTTGCATTTCTTTTTCTTGGGGATGGTCTGGATCACAGCCTCCTGTACAGTATCACCAATCTCCGTCCATAGTTCTTCAGGCACTCAGTCTAGCAGATCTAATTGCTTGAATCTATTTGTCACTTCCACTGTATAATCGTAAGGGATTTGATTTAAGTCATACCTGAATGGTCCTGTGGTTTCCCTACTTTCTTCAATTTAAGTTGGAATTTGGCAATAAAGAGTTCATGATCTGAGCCACAGTCAGCTCCCGGTCTTATTTTTGCTGACTGTATCATCTTTGGCTGCAAAGAATATAGTCAATATGATTTTGGTATTGATCATCTGGTGATGTCCATGTGTAGAGGCTTTTCTTGTGTTATTGGAAGTGGGTGTTTGCTATGGCCAGTGGGTTCTCTTGGGAAAACCCTGTTAGCCTTTGCCCTGCTTCATTCTGTACTCCAAGGCCAAATTTTCCTGTTACTCCAGGTGTTTCTTGACTTCCTACTTTTGCATTCCAGTCCCCTATGATGAAGAAGACATCCCTTTTTGGTGTTAGTTCTAGAAGGTCTAGTAGGTCTTCATAGACCCATTCTTCTTCAGCATTACTGATTGGTGCCTAGACTTGGATTACTGTGATATTGAATGGTTTGCCTTGGAAACAAACAGAGATCATCCCGTCATTTTTGAGACTGCACCCAAGTACTGCATTTTGGACTCTTTTTTGTTAACTATGCTGGCTACTCCATCTCTTCTAAGGGATTCCTGCCCACAGTAGTAGATATAATGGTCATCTGAGTTACATTCACCCATTCCAGTCCATTTTAGTTCACTGATTCCTAAAATGTCGATGTTCCCTCTTGTCATCTCCTGTGTGACCACTTCCAATTTGTCTTGATTCATGGACCTAACATTCCAGGTTCCTATGCAGTTTTATTCTTTGCAGCATTGGACTTTACTTCCATCACCAGTCTCATCCACAACTGGGTGTTGTTTTTGCTTTAGCTCTGTCTCTTCATTCTTTCTGGTGTTATTTCTCCACCGATCTCCAGTAGCATATTGAGCACCTACCAACCTGGGAAGTTCCTCTTTCAGTGTCCTATCTTTTTGCCTTTTCATACTGTTCATGGGGTTCTCAAGGCAAGAATTCCCTTCTCCAGTGGATCACATTTTGTCAGAACTCTCCAGCATGACCCCTCCATCTTGGGTGGCCCCACATGGCATGGCTCATGGTTTCACTGAATTAGACAAGCCTGTGGTCCTTGTGATCAGTTTGATTAGTTTTCCGTGATTGTGATTTTCATTCTGTCTGCCCTCTGATGGATAATGAGGCTTATGGAAGCTTCCTGATAGGAGAGACTGACAGGGGGAAACTGGGTCTTGTTCTGATGGGCAGGGCCATGCTCAGTAAATCTTTAATCCAGTTTTCTGTTGATGAGGGAGGCAGTGTTCCCTGCTGTTGTTTGACCTGAGGGCAAACTATGGTGGAGGTAATGAAGATAATACCAACCTCCTTCAAAGGTCTGCTCTGCTGCACTCAGTGCCCCCCACCCTGCCACCATATGACCCAACAGTCCCACTCCAAAGCATATACCCTGAGGAAACCAAAATTGAAAAAGACACATGACCTCAATGTTCCTTGCAGCACTGTTTACAATAGCTAGAACATGGAAGCAACCTAGAGGTCAATCAACAGATGAATGGATAAAGAAGTTGTGGTACATATACACAATGGAATATTACTCAGCCATAAAAAAGAACACCATTGAGTCAGTTCCAATGAGGGGGATGAACCTAGAACCTATTATACAGAATCAGAAAGAGAAAGATATATATCATTACTAACACATATATATGCCATCTAGAAAGATGGTACCAAAGAATTTATTTGCAGGGCAGCAGTGGGGAAACAGACATAGAGAACTGACTTATGGACATGGGGAGAGGGGAGGAGAGGGTGAGATGTATGTAAATAGTAACATGGAAACTTACATTATAATATGTAAAATAGATAGCCAATGGGGATTTGCTATATGTCTCAGGGAACTCAGGGGCTCTATATCAACCTAGAGGGGTGGGATGGGAAGGGAGATGGGAGGGAGGCTTATGAGGAAGGGGACATATGTGTACCTATGGCTGATTCATGTTGAGGTTTAACAGAAAACAACAAAATTCTGTAAAACAATTATCCTTCAATTAAAAAGTTAGTTCAGTTCAGTTGCTCAGTCATGTCCAACTCTTTGCAACCCTATGGACTACAGCACACCAGGCTTCCCTGTCCATCACCAATTCTTGGAGCTTGCTCAAACTCACGTCCATTGAGTCAGTGATGCCATCCAGCCATCTCATCCTCTGTCGTCGCCTTCTCCTCCTGCCTTCAGTCTTTCCCACCATCAGGGTCTTTTCCAATGCGTCAGTTCTTCGCTTCAGGTGGCCAAAGTATTGGAGTTTCAGCTTCAACATCAGTCCTTCCAGTGCACACTCAGGACTGATCTCCTTTAGGATGGACTGGTTGGATCTCCTTGCAGGCCAAGGGACTCTCAAGAGTCTTCTCCAAGACCACAGTTCAAAAGCATCTGTTCTTCAGTGCTCAACTTTCTTTATAGTCCAACTCTCACATCCATACATGATACTGGAAAAACCATAGCTTTGACTATATAGAGCATTGTAGGCAAAGTGATGTCTCTGCTTTCTAATATGCTGTCTAGGTTTGTCATAGCTTTTCTACCAAGGAGCAAGCGTCTTTTAATTTCATGGCTGCCGTCACCATCTGCAGTGATTTAAATTAATTAATAAAAAAACATTATGTGTATGTTTTAGGAATAATGTAAGCCTTTTGAACTAATTTTAAAGGTAATCAATTCATTCCTCTTTAATGCTGAGAGAAATTTACTCAGGTAGAAATTTTCACGCATTGATAAAATGATTTAGCTTCACTCAGAATTGGAAGGACTACGATAGGCTGTCAGATGCGCTGTAGAAATTGAGATTTGTCTCTTTCACTGGATTGCCATTTGAACTATCCTACTTAAAAGTGATATGAAGTGCTTAGCTGTAAGAAGTGAAAGGGGACGACCGAGGATGAGATGGCTGGGTGGCATCACTGACTCGATGGACACGACTCTGAGTGAACTCCGGGAGTTCGTGATGGACAAGGAGGCCAGGCGTGCTGCGATTCATGGGGTCGCAAAGAGTCGGACACCACTGAGCGACTGAACTGAACTGAACTCTTGTTTTACAAGATAGATAAACTGTTTGCAAATGCGTCTCTTTTAGTACTGCTTTAAAAATCTGGGGTTTTCAGGTAGTATGCCTGCCACTTTGTTTTCCTTAGTAATGACTTTCTCATATTTTACTCTTGATATATCTTCTGTGACTGTTTGCTAGGATGCTCATCTAAAATGTGAATACTTCGTAACTTATCTATGCCCATGACTTTATTTTTAGATTTTAAGTTGCTGATGTATGGAAACAATCATCAAATTTTAATTAATTTCAAGGCTTCTTTGCATTCTCAAAGTTTGCGTTCCCCCTTCTTTTTTGACTTATTTTTACATTGTATAGTATTTCCAGACAGTTCAGCAGTTAATACTCAGAATAGGAGATCTGAATCATTTGTTTTAGCCTGTTTGATGTAAAAAGTCTGTGTGAGACGGTAAATTCAACATAGTTCCTTCATACGTAATTCCTCTTTTAAGTCAGGCTTTTTGTGGCTTCTTATCATGGGATGTGTATCAGTCAGGATTAGATTTGGCTGCATATAGCTAACGTCCACCAGGAGGGCTTAAAATAGAAACTGATTTTTCCCTCACGTTCATAAAGTCTAGAATTAGAAAATGGTGGGGGTGATAAGGAGTTTCACAATATCAGGGTCCCAGGCTTCTGTCTTACTGTTCTTCCATACCCATCTCATGACCCTGAATGGCTTCTTGAACTCCAGCTCTCACATCCAGACTCCATCCAGCAAGAATGAAGAAGAGCAGAAAGGCAGAAGAGTCCTCTGGTTAATTCGGTCCCTCTGAGCAGGCTTTTCAAAAGTCATGAAGCCATATTGTTTTACATTTCTTTGACAGTACAGTGCTTGTGTCCTCTTGGGGAATGTCTGTTGCCAGGGAGGCTAAAATGTATAGAAGTTTTTTTTTTTTCCTGCCACAATGTATCCAGCTAGACATCTGGGTTATGTTCATTGTGAAGGAGGGGTGAAATGGGTGTTGGGGTGAGCAGTCAGAAGCCTCTGCCTCACAGTTGTTTCTGAGTTCTAATAGGAAAGTAGCAAGTGGAGCAATATCTGGGTTATGATATAATCATGGAAAGTGATGGCTAAGAAAACTCTGCTCTACCTGTGGACTTGGACTTAAACTTTTACCCCTAATCATTATTATTTTTTGTGTTACTATTTTCCAAGTGTATGTGTTAAGTACTTTTCATACATTTTATGTAGTTCCCATGGTAGTATCTGTTAGGCACTGCCCATTTCATGTCATAGGTGAGAAAACCAAGACACAGATAGATTGTATACTTGGCCTACATCCTCAGAATAGTCAGTGGGGAGTCGAATGTTGAGTGTGCACTGAAAGATCACCACTGATAACTGCTCCTGTCCTCTGTTTATTAATCTGTCCACCTATGCATCTATCCCTCAGACGCCACTGCCACCCCTGTCCCTGCCTCTTGTACCCAAGAATCATTTGAGGTTGCTCAAGCACAAAGAACAGAAAAACAAACAGGTAGATTGAACTAAATATAAGAAAGAAAATAGAATGAAGCTGAGGTTCAAATGATACACAGAGTTCAATGCTGTATGATCCTACAGAGATGCTAAAAGTCTCCACCTGACTTCTCATTGTGTCCTACCAGAAACTAAAAGGCAGAAAAACAAGGTAGAATTTTTTTTTTTTTAATTTGGACTCTTGGCTTTATTTTTTAGTCATATAATAATTTGAATCCTTATAAAGAATACTAGTTCTTTTTCATATTGTGCCTCAAGGAATTATAAAGATAATTATAATAGCATTGTTACCATTTTTCTGATTTTTCTTTTTGTGGGATAGGTCAACTGAATTATCATTGCTTATTTTTTAAGCTGTGGATACTCAAAGAGAAAATATTTTAGCTGGACGTAGATCGTGTACTTAGTAAAAACTAGGGCTCCTTTTTGTTTGTTTTTAGAAATATTCCTGTCATTGTTTTGAAAAGATACGCATTCTGTAAGATTGGGATCTTGGTAAAAGTGGTATGGTGCTAAGCAGTTGTTTGTTGGAGCTTCCCTGTACGTACACAGGCTGGTGAGCTGCTTCAGGACATCTTTTGTATTATTTCTGTTTTTCTTCAGTCTCCTCAGTGTGTAGAGGTTTTCAGTAAGTCGTTAATGAATGAATGACTAGTAAATGAAGAAAGTCTGTTAATGAATGTTATTATTAATATCGCTATGTCTTAAAACTTAAAAAAGTCAGTGGCCCTACCAGAATAAAGAAAAAGTAGGTCATTCTTTATATAGCCCTTTCTAGTAGTATGAGGTGGATTTTAGTACCATTAATGGTTGGACATTGGGACCACATAGCCCTTGCACATGTTGTGTTTGGAGAATCGCCATAGCCGTGACACGCCTGGAAAGTGGTGGCTGTGAAGGCGAGTTGCAAGAGTTAAGTCTGGCAAGTTCCTGGCATGTAAAAGTTACTGACTGGTTTTAAGAAATGAAAGTTAGATTCAGATTTTCAAAGACTTTCTGTGACACGTTATCTTTTTAAAAGTGATGTTTTTCATGGGGCAAAGAAAGGACATGATTTGAATAACATTTGAAAAATAAAAAATAGAGATCTACTTCTTGCATTTTAGTTTTCAAGATTCCTTGTGACCAAAATATTAACAGAACATTTGAGTTTAATTATTTAATTGTTTTTATTTCTCAGGATGTGATCTTCGTGGTGGGAAGCCAAGTTTTTAAACTACCCCAATGGATGCAGACAGTGATGTTGCATTGGACATTCTAATTACAAATGTAGTCTGTGTTTTTAGAACAAGATGCCATTTGAACTTAAGGAAGATTGCTTTAGAGGGAGCAAATGTAATTTATAAGCGTGATGTTGGAGTAAGTATCTGATTTTTGTTATGTGTGCTACATAGCCTAATTTTATAGTGCTGTGAATGACATACTAAGTAAAGAATGAGGACAATACCTTATACATTTATTATAAAAATTAAGAATGGGTATGATGGCCCTGCTGAAGCTCTAAAAATTAGATGCCAGTATATCTTGGTAAATTTGCATTAGTTCTTCAGGTTAGAAATGAAGTACAGATGAATTCAATTAAAAATTTCAGTGAGTCACAATTAAAGATTTTCATGTTCATCAATAATGCCATCTTCACTTTTAAAAAGAAGTAAATAATCTGCTAAAAAGAGAGGGACAGGCTTAATGCTTCATTGAAACTTGAGCATGCCATATGGCAGACAAGTCATTATTCCTGGGAAGGTTAACATCTTGAGTTGATGGACAAGCTGGTAGTGAAAGACAACTAAATGAAGAAAAAACTGTTTCTTACTTAGGTAAGAAATTTTATAATGTATTTTAGCTCGAATTTTGTTTTGAGCCTGTGATAAATTGTGTCTCCCCAGGTTTACTAGCTTTCTAGTTTAATAATATATGACAGAGAAAGAGAGGAACTCAAAATGTAACAAGAGTTTTAAGAAGAAATGTCCAATTCCTTTTTTTGTTACATATTCAGTAAAACATTTAGCTCTTTTATATATTATGGCCATTTATTAAATATTGCCATAAATGAAAAGTTGCAATGAAAATTTAAATTCACATGTTATCTTGGACCTTAGTCCCTGACCTGTTTACACTCACACTGTAGAAAATTTAATCCAAATCCATAGCTTTAAGTGCCTTTCATTTCTAAGAAATCTAAAATTACATCTCCAGCTCCAAACTTCCTCCTGCATTCAAGATTTGCACATCAGTCCTGAATATGTAATAGGCATATCAGCTGTAAGACACAGAAGAAAGTAATGAGCACCATGAAGCAGAGAATAGCAGGGTTAGAAGTCACAGAGGGGTGAAGGGATGGGTGTGCTGGTGAAATGGTCAGGGAATGTCTCTCTGTAGAGATGACATCTGGTGAGAGACCTGAATGAAGTGAGAACACTGAAGGAAGAGAATGCCAGATGAAAGTAACAGCGATGCCAAGTTCCTAAGGCATGCACAGTTTGGCATGTTTGAGGATCCATGCAAATTGCAAATTCCAGTTATGTGAACAGAGTGAGAAGTTGGAATGTGTACTTGTAGTACATTGATTTCAAGTATATAGTGAGAGATATAGACAGGCCTTGAATTTTTTATTAATTAAATGTCCTTTTGAATTAATATTTCTTTATGTTCAGTGTGGTTCTTGATTTCAGAGTGGGTGGTTTGGAGAACAGTTATTTCAGTCTTAGGTAAGCTTGAAGTAGTATTTAAACATAAAATGGCCACATAGAGTAGAACCATGTGTGGAAATTAACCAAGCTGTTGGGTTTTTGGTTTTCTTTTCTTTTTGCAGAAAGTATTAATGAAGCTTAGAAAGCCTAGAATTACAGCTACAATTTGGTCCTCAGGAAAAATTATTTGCACTGGAGCAACAAGGTAAATGTTACTTGGGTTTTTATTTTTTAATTTTCCCCTCATGGGAAAGACATTTTTCCAGACTTGAAAACAAAATCACATGTACAATTTGTTGTGTTCCTCAGTATAAAATTTATTTCTTGTGTAACTGATAATCTTTTTCTTTCTTTCAAACCATAGTGAAGAAGAAGCTAAATTTGGTGCCAGACGTTTAGCCCGTAGTCTCCAGAAACTAGGATTTCAGGTAACGTTTTCAAAAGCTATCCAAGCTGCAGATATCCAAAAATTTATCTCTGTAAGTTTTATATATATATAGGATTGAAGAAGTCTCCTCAAAGTCCTCTTATGATTGACCTTTTTTTAAGTTGTATAATTCTGTCCCTTCAGCTCAGAACTGTAGTGCCAGACTTTGCCCATAAGGATGTTTGTATGGGATCCTGGCTTTTTCACAAATTGCTTTCCCATGGAGAGAGATTTGTTTCCTTATAGATTAACTGCTTTTCAACTCCTGACATTTTTCACTTCTCTCTCTCTCTCATTCACACTCTCTCACACACATGCACACACGCAATCTGTGTCTGATCATCACAAGAATGCTTTGTCAGGATGATGAGTGAGAGCCACAGGACCCTGTTGACACGTACACACTGCTTAGCAGGCTCTCTGCCTGGTAAGGTGACCATCTCTAGCAGGTCAGCCATATAAAATATAGTTTCTGGAGGCATAGCTTTGAATAAAATGAATATGTATCCTGGACTCACTGGGTCACTTAGAAATGATGAGTAAGTAAAAGAAAAAGAGATGGGCCTAGGCAGTTTGGGATTTGGGTGGGAGAGGATGGGGGGTCAACTTTCTCTCTGATGACTGCAGTCTCCCCTGAGGTGGAAGGTGCTAAGCAGGCACCGAGGTGCTGGGGGGTGTGGGGATGTTGGTGCTGGCCAGGAGTTCGGTAGAGAGCCGAGACTGATGGCAGGGCCACTGGGTACGTCTCGTGACTTTCTCTCACTGCCTTGTGACTGTGCTGAGTTGGAGGATAGTTAGTTCATCCAGATTTGCGGTTTTACTAGGAACAGTTGAAAGGATAACAGGGTAAAATCATTAAAATACTGGCAGAAGTGGCTAAAGTTATTAATATTGAGAGGACATTATTTTCAGCCTTGGAGCCTCTTTTCTTAGCCTTACATTAGAGATGTTGCGAGAAATCCCAGTGAGTTAAAGACACAATTTTGTCACTCTTCCTCATTCTGTCCCCCCAAGTGAGCCAACATCTAACTAAATTCACAGAAACATGATTCTGCCTTACTGCGTATAACAAGAAGTCTGGCCTTTGGAGCTCAGAGTCCACTGCTTTTTGAGTTTGAAATGACAGCTTTTCCATTTTGACTCTTTTTGGAGGAATCTGCTTTAATGTTTCCTCACTGTTCTCCCTCTTACACTGATAGATTAAATATCCCGTTTAAAGTACAGTCTTAAAATAAGATTCAGAAGAACCAGATGTACTATTATATTCATGCAGTTGTCTCAGGCTTTGTTTATTTTTTAATAAAGTTTTTGAGTTCCCCGCTTCTCCGCTTTAATTACAGCAATAAGGAGTCTCTGGTAACTTCAAATATTAAATCATGCTTTAAATGTTTCTGTTTATCTTGTTTGCTCTTATTTTTAAGGATTAAAATTTAAGATTTAAAATTAAGATTGCCACAATGAGTAAGTTTTTTGTTTGTTTGTTTCAAAATAATTCATTGGTTTTACTTCTCTCCTAAAGGTAATATTTACAGATTTTAAGGTTGTTAACGTTTTGGCAGTGTGTAACATGCCATTTGAAATCCGTTTGCCAGAATTCACAAAGAACAATAGACCTCATGCCAGGTAGGTCTTAAAAGAATCAATATAACTTACCAAATTTGAAATTACTTGTCAGTCTACAAATATTTATATTAATTGTGGCTTTTTTGGTATAGTTATGAACCTGAACTTCATCCTGCTGTGTGCTATCGGATAAAATCGCTAAGAGCTACATTACAGATTTTTTCAACAGGAAGTATCACAGTAACAGGTATTTTATGATATTGAAACCAAGCTTGTCAATTATGGATTGAATGAGATGAGGTGTTCATACCAAAATAGAGATAAAGTATGCTTTTTCCCTTCTGCCCTCCTCGGAGAGCCAGTCTCCTCATTTTTAACACAGTTGTTGTCGTTCAGCTACTAAGTCATGTCTGACTCTTTGCAACCCCATGGACTATAGCACTCCAGGCTTCCCTGTTCTTCACTATTTCCCAGAGTTTGTGCAGACTCATGTCCATTGAGTCAGTGATGCCGTCCAACCATCTCATCCTCTGTTGCCCACTTCTTTTCCTGCCTTCAATCTTTCCCAGCATCAGAGTCTTTTCCAATGAGTCGGTTCTTCACATCAGGTGACCAAAGTATTGGAGCTTCAGCTTCAGCATCAGTCCTTCCAGTGAATATTCAGGATTAATTTCATTTAGGATTGACTGGTTTGATCTCCTTGCTGTCCAGGGGACTCTCAAGAGTCTTCTCCAGCACCACAGTTCAAAAGCATCAATTCTTCAGCACTCAGCCTTCCATATGATCCAACTATCACATCCTTACAGGACTACAGAAAAACCATAGCTTTGACTCTACATACCTTTGTTGGCAAACACAGTAGATGAGTTTAACCTGCTTTTAAACACTATTGTGAAATCTTATGTATACAGTTTTATGTCTGTCTTCATCTTCATCATTACCTTAGTAGATTCATCTCTATTGTTCCACATAGTTGTGGATCAGTCGTTCTTATTGCTCTTTAGTACCCAGTTTGTGAATATATTGTTCCATGGGCATTTGAGTTCTCAGTTTGGAATTAAGAATATTCTAGTATATGTTTTCATACATTGTTTTTAAGTTTATAATGTCTTGCATTTAAAATACTCAAGCCTATTTTATGAACTTCATAGAGGTTTTACATGAGCAGAATATTCAAATATAATTGGTATCTATTTGTAATGTGTATTTTGTTATATCTTCCGAGTCTTTAATTATTTGGAAGAGGTGATTTTAAGAGTAGGCATAGATGTCAAAGGGTAGCATTAGGTGCGCAGGGTGATTTTTTTTTTAATGGTATTGTGGTTGTAAACTGTTCGTAGATGTTACTTGGGAGTCAGGTCCAGCCTTTGGCAAAAGTAAGAAAAACTTCTTTAGGTGCTTGAATTTTCTTTTTATTCCATTAATCCTTAAAGGAAAATACACCTATAAACATTCAATAGAAAAGCTTTAGTTTTGATTCATCCATGGGTTTTCACATCTTCCTTGGAGACTTTTAAAGGCTCTTGCCAGGATCATGCCTGAACCTTAAAAATGGAGTGATGGGGAACAAGTCTCTTTTTTCCTTCTTTGGGTTTCTACACTTTGGAGCTCAGACTTCAGAGGGTTCTAAAATATATAAAGTCCTTGCTAAGTATAGAATTGGGCTTCCCTGGTGGCTTAGTGGTAAAGAATCTGCCTGTCAAGCAGGAGACTCGGTTTGATCCGTGGGTTGGGAAGATTCCCTGGAGAAGACATAGCAACCCACTCCAGTATTCTTACCTGGGAAATCCCATGCACTGAAGAGCCTGGTGGGCTACAGTCCGTGGGGTTGCAAAAAAGTCAGACACGACTTAGTGAGTAAACAAGACGTGTGGAATAAAATAATGCTTATGTAAAATATATATATTAAGTTAATAGATAATTAACACAATGGCAAACTGAAGACCATTGACCTGGTTACCTAGTATGCATTATATATTAACATCTGGAATACCCTCTGAACTGTTAGTTCAGTGGACACATTCTGAGTGGCGATGACAGGCAGAGCTCTATTCTCTGGAGGGAGTGAGGTGAATCAGGAAAGGATTCTCAGTGGATGCATAGGTACATTTTTAGGATCTTTCAAAAAGTAAGTGTAAATGTTAGTGGGGGAAAATACATGTATTTATGTATTTATTCAAAATAGATTTTATGAAAATATTTTTCACTGTTCTATATATATTTTTACCTATTTAGATGAAAGCTTAGTTATTTTAAAGTTACTCTTAGCATTGTATGGATTAATAAATATATTACATCACCTCATCCCTGGTGCTTTTTTGTTTTTAATTGGCAGTTCTTGTTCAGTCACTGTGTCATGTCTGACTCTTTGGGACCCCATGAACTGTATCCTGCCAAGTTCCTCTGTCCATGGGATTTCCCAGGCAAGAATACTGAAGTGGGTTGCCATTTCCTTCTCAGGGGAGCTTCCCAATTCAGGAATCAAACTGGCGTCTCCTGCACTGGCAGGCAGATTCTTTTCCACTGAGCCACCAGGGAAGTAAGCTATAAGGGTGAATGACCTGATGAGTAGTAAAGATGTGAATACCAGATAGTGGTGAATCTGTGGGCATGTTCAGACCGGGCACTATATAACAGCCCTCTGGTTTCCCAACTCTGGTAGCAGCTTTGTTTACTTCTGCTGGGTTCCTTGATACTCCTGTGATGAGCTTCAGTCGTAGCCTAACCAGAAGCCAGGCTACAGTGACCAAAAGGATAATATTATTAATAGTTGTCTAGTTCTGTCTTGTTTTCCCTTCCTTTAATGAGCGTATTTTAGCACTTTGTATTTTCCTCTGTGATTGTGTGTGTGTGTTTAATTTACTTTCTTTTCACAGTGGCACCCAAACCAAGATGAATAACATCATTTTATGTTTGATTTCCTTTAACTGTTTGTAAAAATTGTATTTCTTGGTTGTTACTATGACTTTGTGTACAGTTATATAAGTGTAGATTTTTAAAAGAACAACCTGATACTCTAAAGTACTCAGTTCTTTGTAATTCTGGGAAATCAGCTTTTCCTAGTTTTCTTCTGCCTCTTCTCACCTCTTCCTCCATTGTGTTGTTGCAGGACCCAATGTAAAGGCTGTTGCTTCTGCTGTGGAACAGATTTACCCATTTGTGTTTGAAAGCAGGAAAGAGATTTTATAATTCACCACTTAATTGGTTAGAATCCTTAACTGAGCACCTTTTAAAACCTGCTGCACATTGGACTCAAAAGGAAAACCGGACCAACAGTAACTGAGGAAATAGACTCTTTTATTCTTTCACGGCTACAGTGTAAGCTCCAGGCCCTTTGGATTTTATTTCAAACCTTGCTGTAATATAAAAAGGAAGTTTACAAGACGTGACATTGCTGCTTTTACAAAAGGACACTTCTATTTATTTTCGCAGTGATTTTCATGTCCCCGTGAGCAGAGCTGTCGCCGTGTGCACTACCGCAGATTGCTTTGTTGTTGTCATTATTTTTTTTCCAGTTTGAGCTAATGTGTTTTATTTGTGAATAGTCTTTTACATTTTTGTATGCTGAATATGGGCACCAAAGAACCTGTCAAAGTTATCTTTTTCAATTGAATGTGCACAAATAAAAGTTTGGAAAAGATCTCTCTTCATATCCATTCTATAACTTTTATTCCCCATTTTTCTATTTTAACAAAAATTGTATTCATAATTCTTTTTTTTTAATCTATGCAAGCTTAGACTTTTGCTAAAGTGTGTCAGCTTCGTTTTGAAGTGTATTTTGTAAATACACATATGCCACGTGTGTATAGTATCTTTTAATGCTCTGTTACCAAATATCAAATAGGAATTTTTTTTTTTCTTGAAGATTAGAAATGAAAACCTGTATATAAATTGTAGGGAACCAGAATAGAACTTTATAGATTAAGCATAATGTTTTATGTTGCTAATTTAACATGGTAGAAAATGTTAACCATCTTTTAAAAGTTGCAGAGTTGTAGTTTTAAAAAAAGAAACCTCTTATTACCTACAAGATAAATACGAGAAAAGCTGTGATGGGTTGTACCTCATATGTACCTTTGTTATTCTGGAAAGACTCAACTCTGGTTATAGGAAAAGAATAATCTGAGGTTGATACTCAAGGCTGTATATTAGGAGTCTTGTCAGAAGTTGAAACATTGTGCTGTTTTAACAAGAAGTGCCCCAGGGTGACTATATTAATACTGCAGTTCAGTTTGAACTTGAAAGCCATTTTGCAAGATAAGTCTTTCCCCTTGCTGTGTCTTATGGATGAAGCTAAAGAGTGAGTGACTATTCAATACATGGGATTACGCCTTTAAAGTTAACAGTAAATACACATTTGTGAACCAGTGACTCTGGCTCACCCATGAGCCCAGAATGGTAATAAGAGTATCCAGCTGTAGTGGTGCTCGACCAATTGAGTATTAACTAACAATGATTTTACCGAGAAATAAAACTAAGTGGAGAGTCATATTAGCTTCTCAGTTAACATTAATAGAGATAATAATACAACACAGTCTTCCACTAAAACCTTGAATTCCAAAATGTTTTGGAACTTTTGTGAAAAATTGGAACACTTTAACCTCTATATTCTAGTACATTTTCCCTACCATGTTCTAAAATCTTGAAAACTGTACTGAACAAGACATATTATTTTTATGTTTATCTTTGTCTTCTCGATACCTTCCCCTGCCCTTCCTCTCACTCTTCCTAAGTTGGAGGCAAGAGCTAACTTTTATATTTTCTCTCTTGAGAGAGACTTAATTGTGATTTTCAGACTTCTTTCTTACTTTTTACTTTTGTGTTTAGGTAGCCTCATAAAATATATACAGAATAAAATTCAATGAAAATTATAGGTTCTGGGCAGACTGTTTGAAAAATTTGAGTTTTCACTAAAACTTAATTAACAGTAATTAACTGATCTCCTGTTCTGCAGTGTTCACAGAAAAAGAAATAGAGAAGGAGGGCTGGAGGGGAACATGGGCTGGATAAGCCAAGATGCAGATCCAAATGTTGTAAGATTTTTCAGTATTGGAGTGACTTGAAAACTAGGTAGATCAGTAGCTCATCAAAACGCTTTCTCAGAAAAGAGGAAGAAAGACAATCTGGGTCTGGTTTCAGGGCTGCTGCTTGTGTGTCGCCTGGCAAAGTGTCACGGGTGTGACCCACTGTCCTTAAAGCTGGTAAGAAATGAGTGTGTCTGATGTCTTCTGGCTTTTCACAAGTGCTGTACATTTTTTTTATAAATAAAAACTGTAAATATATACATAAAAATTTATAAGTATTCCCCCTTTTTATTTTTAAAGTGAAAATGCTGTAGTTGGGGTTGTATTGGGTAAAAATTAGTTTGAAAATAGAATTGTTTCATTATAGATTCTGAATAATAAAAGAAAAATAGAATGCTTAAGATAGTGAAGTTGAAATCACTTAATGATAAACCTGCTAAGTTTATAAACAGTTTCCTGCCCATTTATAATACATGGCTAAGCCATGAAATAGCTAAAGGACAGTGTTTGAACTTGCACAGTTTAACAGTTTTGTTAGTATCTTACAATCTGTGATGCTTGGCAAAGAAAAAAAATCATACCGATTAATTATCTGTTGTGGCCTTTTTTAATGTCAGCATATAATTCCACTGAAGGTTCTTAATAAATTTCTTCAATCGATTACATCTACAGAACATACTTTGCCTTCTTCCAAAACAGATGAACAATTCATGCTCAAACTTGCGTGAGAAATGTACTGTGCATCATGGAGAATGCAGATCTTTCTTCATAAGTTCCCCTGCCAATTTTAATGTAGATAGTGTTTTTCAGCACCAGGACTTTTAGTCATTCTCCTGAGTTTCTGGTAATACAGTTTTACTGTTGCTTACAGAGGCTGAAGTCTGACCACTTCATTATAAAAGGCTGCAGTAGATCTTACTTATATCAAACTGGGACAGTTTGTTACGGGCTGATACAAAAATTTCAGGCTAAATGAAAAGGGCTTTTGACTCAGGATTCTCTTTTCTTCAGGGTAATCATATTTTTGTATTCTTTTTCAACTTAGGTTGTTCAGTATATTTTGTGTGTGTTTCCCATAGCTTAAGTCATTTAATGGATTACTGCATTAATGGTTTGAGATTTTTTATTGTAGATTTTCTACCAGTGTACCAAATTTTATTGGTAAAATGCCTCCCCACATCTTAAAATTCAACTGGTGCAGTACAGAAAAGAGCAGACCATTACTGTGTGGGTGAAAACCCAAGTTTCTGGTACAGTCAGTGATCTCTGTTTCATCATAGAACATAGTGAGGGAATTGTCCCAATGTCTAGATGTCATTTATTATGTCTGCAAGCATCTGAAAGTCAGCATCAGTTATAGCCCGTAGGCTGTAACTTGAGGTAGTGATATTCCTGAGGCGTGTGAAGAACTGCAGGAAACTATGGATATAAGTTATCATGAAAGCTTTACAAAGAGAGACGTGTGCAAGCTTAACTTAGTAACTCAGACCTAATTACTTACAGATTTGGATAAATAACCTAATGGCCTGACTCCTTTTCTCATGTTTTACTAACAATTACTACTAAATAAGTATGATCCCATGATTTTGAAAGTATCTTTTCTACTCATATATTTTTTAATGGATAGAAAAATGCTTATCTTTCTCAACTATTGCAGAGTTGTTTCTTTTTTAATACATTGTAATACATCAAATTCATAAAAGAATATTTTGGATTACATTGTAGTTCATGATTCATAAAATAAGATGGATAATCTTTATAGTTGTTGAACTATAATTAGAAATGATCACTAAAGTCCTAACCAGGACCCTATTCTAACCTAGAACATGTGTGCAATTGTCTATATTGTGTCTTGGTTCTTTTTTACACAAGACCTAGTGTGAGGAGTGTCTTGGTAGGCAAAGAACTGTAAGCTTATGTTCGGACAACTTATGTGTCTGAATAATAAAGCCACAACAGGCCTCTGTGCATAACAAACCTTAAGATAAAAGTTGCTCTCATCACTGGTTCATCATCTTTCGAAGGCTACTCTGTGAAAAAGTTGGAAAATACTGAACCAGCTGGTATTATTTTTATCCTGGTATCCTGCTCAGAGTAAGAAAGATACCACTTGGGACCTTGTTCCTCAAATACCTTTCATGGCTCCTTTAGGGGGTGGGGTAATGAGTAAAGACTGTATAATTTCAGGATATCCTTTTTAAACCAGCTCCATGACACTGGAAAGAAAACACGGGAGTGGCTAACACATATTGATAGACACCATAAGTATTCTCTTTCTGTATCAACACTTGAAGGGTTTTGAGGCCATTAGATCTCTGAAGAAAGCTGCCTTGGCTGTCCCTTATCCCGTGGCTTTTTAGACTCCAAGAACTGCTCTTGGGGTTTTCTTTTTTGAAGCTGTTTTGGCACTAATTCCTCCCGGTGATGACTCATAAAACAAATGTTGTTTTTCACATAGTTCCTGAAAGAGAAAGAGGCACTAATGAAAATGTCATTCTTAATTTACAGTATTTGGGGGGAAAAAATGTGCAGGCTATCATTTTTTTACCCTGGGGCTTTAATGTTTTAGCCGTGCAAAAAAGACCAATGTTTATTGCAGTTTCCATGTGTCACGAAATTCCGGGCACCACAGACCTTTGATCAATCTCCTGCAAAGGGTAAGGTGGGGTGGCTTCTCAGAATAACCATGGCATTCCTGTCTGCAAGGAAGGATTCCAAGGGTAGTCTTACATAGAATGAGTGGAGATGACAACCCAGATCCTCTCATTTTCCCCTCCTTTTCTCAGACTGGTTACCAATATGCCTATATTTGTGTCTACACATTCTGCTTTCTGCATTCTCTTGCTCCTGCTTTAACAAATTCATTTCTACAAGATTATTTCCATCAGCATAGAAACATGCTCTAGTATTTTATGTTTACTTTTAAAAAGACCACCTTCAAACCTTTCTCTCCCCTTAAATATACTGTCCTATGGTTTATCCAGTTCATTGAGTGGCTACAACATTCCAGGTATTCTGTGGTTGGAGTAAAGACCTTGCTTTCAAGGATCTTAGATCTTAACAAAGGAGACAAGCACATAAGCACATGATTTCAACCCTGGTGGCTCAGACGGTAAAGTGTCTGTCTACGATGCAGAAGACCCAGGTTCGATCCCTGGGTCGGGAAGATCCACTAGAGAAGGAAATGGCAATCCACTCCAGTACTATTGCCTGGAAAATCCCATGAACAGGGGAGCCTGGTAGGCTACAGTCCATGGGGTCCCAAAGAGTCGGACACGACTGAGCAACTTCACTTCAAGAGTGCTAATGAGAAAAGTAAACCAAGAAAGGGGGAAAGAACGACTTAGTGGGGATATGGAGGCCTTTATCACGATACTGCTGGCATCTCCAAAGATGAAGTGACATTTGATCAGAAACTGGAGTGAAGTTAGGGAAGAAACCATGTGAAGGACGGCAACTAAGGACCATGTTACGGAAAGTCCAGCATGGCTAGAACATGGGAGCATGTGAATGACAGAAGTGCCGCTGGAGGGGTAGGTAGCAGCCATAGTTCATGTTGAATTATGGCAAAACCAGTACAATATTGTAAAAAAAAAAAAAAAAAAAAAGAATGACTAAAAAATGTAGTAGGATTTTGAGCTGAAGAACAACATTTTTAAAAGATCCATCTAGCTGCTGTATGGAGGATGGACTGCAGAAGGTGGAAGTTGAAAGAGGACTAGTTTGGAGGTTAGTCCAGATAAAAGATGGTGGCTTGGATTTAGAATAGTACTGGTAGAAAGTGTATATTCGTATGTTCACAGCTAACAAGACTGACAGTGTAAGGAACAGAATGGATGAATCCCAAGCCTCTGGCCTCAGAAGCACCCTTGGCCTCAGAGGTTCCCCCAAGCAAAAGACTTGTGGAGGAAATATGAGAAGGGTGGTCAGTGGTACTGGGAATCCAGAGTTCTGTGTAGGTCATGTTAAATTAGAGATGCCTATGGACGCTCTAACCGAAGATGTCAAGTAGACGGATTTGGGAATTGAAAATCAGGTAAAAGGTCAGAGACCAGAGAGAATGATTTGGGTATCATCAATTTATGGATGGTTAATAAAGCCAGGGGAATACACCCAAGAAGTGAGTGTAGATGGAGATCAAGGATTGAGCCCTAGGCATTATGGTATTTGGAGGGAGGGAGGAAGGAAGGACGGAAGGGGAAACAAAGGAGACCGGGGAGTCACTGATGAGGGAGGAAAACCAAGAAAGTACAATATTCTAGAAAATAAATAGAAGAAAAAGTGCTTAAAAATGGGAGCATGGAGAACTGGGCACATACAGCTAGAGTAACGTAACACGGGAACGTAAGGGGTTTGGTAACAGCAGAGATCATGGGGAGTAAGAAAGCAGCAAAGAAAACCTGAGTGGGGTAAATAAATACAACATAGAATGAGAGGTAAGGGTGTGGAGAAAACAAACAGAAGATACCCTGTAACTGAACAGTGGCAGCAAGGAGTGGGTGGTACCTGAGGGGAATTTGAGATCTGAGGTCTCGGGAGGTATTTTGTTGAGGATGGGAAGTACTGTAGCTGTGTGTGTGTGTGTGTGTGTGTGTGTGTAGTGATAATCCCATGCTGCTAAGTCCTTTCAGTTGTGTCTGACTCTGTGCGACCCCAGAGACAGCAGCCCACCAGGCTCCCCAGTCCCTGGGATTCTCCAGGCAAGAACACTGGAGTGGGTTGCCATTTCCTTCTCCAGTGCATGAAAGTGAAAAGTGAAAGTGAAGTCGCTCAGGCATGTCCGACTCTTCGAGACCGCATGGACTGCAGCCCACCAGGCTCCTCCGTCCATGGGATTCGCCAAGCAAGAGTACTGGAGTGGGGTGCCATTGCCTTCTCCAGATAATCCCATAGAAGGGGGAAATTGATGACATACTCAAGACAAATGGACAAATTGGCCTTTATACCAAGACGCAGAAAACGGGCATAGATGTAGGTAGTTTGGTAGATGGCATAGAGCATGAGGTGGGCTCTTTATTTCTCTCTCTCTCTCTCTCTTTTGTGAACTGAAAAGCCAAGACCATCAGCAGGGGGTGAGGAAGTGGGACGGAATGCTGGAGGTTTGAGAGGTGACAGAGTGTGAGGTCGCCATCTAGGACAGTCAGAAAACCAACTGCGGAAGGACATTCCTGGAAACCTATTTGAGATTTACATTCAGCAATTTAAAACTGAACTTACCTAGCACAGTTGGCTATTTTCTCCAGCCATGTGTAGTTCCTTGGATGCAGGGAAAAAACAGGCTAAGAATAGACTTAATCAGATTTGCCTGATTAAGAATAGACTTAACTAAGATTTGCCTGAACAATGAAGGGAGAGGGGACAAGGTAAAGGGAGGCGTGGTGCATGGAATCTAACGTAAGAAAGGAAGTGGATGATGACTCTTCAGTGGATTCCCAGTCCTGGTAGGTGTTAGAGAGTGAGCTGAAATGCAGAGTGGTCTGAGGGTGCGTGGGAGGCTTGTGAAAGGAGCAGTGATGAGTTAAGACGGTCAGGACCGTGATCATCCTGTTTGTTCCCATTCCCAGCAAAACTGGACTGTAGCTGATGTCTTCACAAACTTCCACTCTCAAGCCTCCTCGGTCACCTCTGTCCTCCCAGCCGCACTGAGACTGTACCCAACAACCCGTAGTCGCCACTCCCCTTTGTACTTGGCCACTCTGCAGCATTTAACATCATTGGGTGCCACCTTCCCGCAACACTCCTCCTGGCTTCAGTGATTCCATATTTTCCGGGCTCCTCTCCAGCCCCACTGTTGGCTCCTTTTCAGCGCTTTCCATGCTCACTCTCCCCTGCTTGTTCTCTAAATGTTGGCATAAACTAGACCAACTGGACCTCATTCTCTTTGCTCTGCTCTCTGACTAGATGATCTCATCTGGTTCCATAACCTACATACCATTTACTCCCAAATCTGACCCAGACTCTGAATGTCCCCAGAATCTCATATATCCAGCTGCCAGTGAATACACATCCATCTGATGTCAAATGGACATCTCTGTAATCTTTCCAGCTCTGAAACCAAGTTCTCTTTCAGGCTCCCCCATTTTACCATCCACGCAGCTTCTCAAGCTAAAAATTTTAGTTATTATCCTGACTATTTCATTGCTGTGGTTTAGTTGCTCAGACATGTCCAACTCTTTTGCAACTGCATGGACTGTAGCTGCCAGGGTCCTCCATCCATGGGATTTCCCAGGTAAGAATAGTCGAGTGGGTTGCCATTTCCTTCTCCAGGGGTCTGGTCAGCCCAGGGATTAAATCCACATCTCCTGCATTGCAGGTGGATTCTTTTACTGCTGAGCCGCTGGAGAAGCCCCACTACTTCACTGCTGCTGCTGCTAAGTCACTTCAGTTGTGTCCAACTCTGTGCGACCCCATAGACGGCAGCCCACCAGACTCCTCTGTCTCTGGGATTCTCCAGACAAGAACACTGGAGTGGGTTGCCATTTCCTTCTCCAACGCATGAAAGTGAAAAGCGAAAGTGAAGTCGCTTAGTCGTGCCCGACACTTAGCGACCCCATGGACTGCGGCCTACCAGGCTCCTCTGTCCATGGGATTTTCCAGGCAAGAGTACTGGAGTGGGCTGCCACCTTACTCCTATATCGAATTCATTCATTCATCCATTCATTTTCAATAATGTGCTTCAATTATATGCAAAGAAATTATCCCAGGTGCTGGGAAACTACAGGGAAGTAAGTATACAAAAACTAGGGCAGAGACCCTGCATCTTGAGCATTTCCTGGTGTGTTTGGGATACAGCAGAATGACCTATACAGCTGGTGAGAGTGAAAGTGGGGAAGAGTGGTAGGATATGTAGACCTGTATGGGCCTGAATGCACATTGGAAGGACTGATGTTGAAGCTGAAGCTCCCCTGATGCAAAGAGCTGACTTATTGGAAAAGACCTTGAGGCTGGGAAAGATTGAAGGCAGGAGGAGAAGGGGATGATAGAGAATGAGATGGTTGGATGGCATCACTGATTCAATGGACGTGAATGTGAGCAAACTCCAGGAGATGATCAGGCACAGGGAGGCTGAGTGTGCTGCAATCCATGGGGTTGCAAAGAGTCAGACATGTCTTGGCAACTGAACAACATGGGCCATCAAAGCTGCTGGAAGAGGAGCAAAGGAATGGCTTGATCACATGTAAAGGGGTCACTAGTTGCTGTGCGGAAAACACTCGAGGGGATGGAGTCTGAAAACAGGACCAGTGGGGTGGGTTTCAGGTGGCTCAGTGGGTAAAGAATCCACCTGCAATGCAGGAGATGAAGGCAGATGTGGGTTTGATCCCCAGGTCGGGAAGATCCCCTGGAGGAGGGCATGGCAATCCACTCCAGTATTCTTGCCTGGAGAATCCCAATGGACAAAGGAGCCTGGTGGGCTATAGTCCATAGTGTTTCAGAGAGTTGGACATGACTGAAGAGAATGAACGTTCACAAATGGTTACTACAATAATACAGGAGAGAGCATAGTGACTCAGATCAGAGAAAGAACAGTGAAGATGGCCAGGTTCTAGATGTATTTTGAAATAAGAACCAACACTATATTCCGAAAGATTGAACATGGAGTGGGAGGGAAGGAAAGGGAAGACTCGAAGGTCTGTGGCCAGAGCAAGTAGAAAGATAAGGTTGACCTCAAGTGAGGTGGATGTCTGTGAGTAGAGTAGGTTTGGGGGGCATCAGGGTTGAATTTAGATGCTCAGTTTGAAAGATTTATTAGACATTTGAAAAAAGGTGTAGAGCAAAAAGTTGAATAAACAAGACTTGAATTCAGGAAAGATATTGAAGCTAGAGGTATAAATGTTGAAATCAGTGGCATATGGGTAGTATAAAGGCCATGGCTTTAAGATCAATGAGCCAGTGAGGGATAGAGAGGTGATCAGAGGATGAAACCCCTGGGCACGCCAACTTTAAGACAGTGAAACATGAGATGGATCCAGCAGGGGAGGAGGAGCGAGTGGCAGAAGACAACCAGGAGGTTGGTCCCGGAAGGCAGTGAAGCAAGGGTCTTGGAAAGGAGGGCACGCTCACCCCAGTCCATGCTAGCGATGGTCACTATGCCAGCCATTAAGATGCTGACCGAGAACTGACCGCTGGGTTTAGCAATGTGGAGTAACCTGGATATTAAAAGGAACAATGTCAGTGGAGTACTGCCCACAAAAGTCTGCTCACTGGAGCAGGTTCATGAGAGAATAGGAAGAGAGGAGTTGCTGACAGGGAATAGAGACAACTCTGGAAGAATTTTGCTATAAATTATGGCAAAGAAAACATGAAAATAAATGATAGCAGAGCAAAACCTAGGGAGGAAAATGGGGCCAAAGACTTTTTTGTTTAAGATGGGGGGGGGGGCGGAAATCACATAAGATCTTTCTGCTGATGAGGAGTAAAGATCCAGGAGAGAAGGAAGATATGGATAAGGGTGGACCAGGAGTACTGCTGGGGAATGATCTGGAAAAGGGAAGGGAAGAGGGTGTGAAGTGGTCACCTTCATGTAGCAATGAGTTAAAGGTAGAACCTGGAGGGATGGTACTATATTTCAATACAGACACTGAGATGTGGGTGAAGTGGAAGGTTAGGGAAGTTTCCTTTCTGATTGTGTTCATTTCTTCTGTAAAGTCAGAAGTAGAGGCTTCCTAGGTGGCTCAGTGGTAGAGAATCTGCCTGCTAATGCAGGAGACACAAGAGATTTGAGTTCAATCCCTGGGTCAGGAAGATCCCCTGGAAAAGGAAATGGCAACCCACTCCAGTTTTCTTGCCTGGAGAATTCCGTGGAGAGAGGAGCCTTGTGGGCTGCAGCTCATGGGGTCACAAAATAGTCATACACAACTGAGTGAATGGGCATGCATGCTTCCATGAAGTCAGAAGTAAGGCTGTCAGCAGGAATGAGGAGGGCTAAGGAGGTGGGCTTCCCTCATAGCTCAGTGGGTAAAGAATCTTCCTGAAATGCAGGAGACCCAGGTTCAATTCCTGGGTCAGGAATATCCCTTGGAGAAGGAAACGGCAACCCACTCCAGTATTCTTGTCCAGAATCCCATGGATAGAGGAGCCTGAAAGGCTAAAGTCCATGGGGTCACAAGAGTTGGACATGACTTAGGGACTAAACCACCACCACCAAGGAGGTGGGAAGGTCCCAGAGAGAGGAGCTGGTGTGGAGCAATTGTCTAGGAGAGGCAGTTCATGGACAATGGACATGGGCAATTGCCAGGTGGCATGGGAGGGGCCCAGGAGGTCATGAGGGGGATTGAACCTGGGGCCCAGCCCTGTGCTCATGTGCTCTCTCTGCCATGTGCAGCTGTGTGCCTGCAGACACTAGCTTGGCACACCTTAAAGTAAATCAGGTCACATCACTTCCCTGCTTAAAGTACTTTTGTAGCTTCCCATTGCACTTAGAATGAAATCCACACTCAGTCTGTGAAGCTCTACACATCCATTTCCACTGACTTTCTCACTGAATCTCAAAGATTGCAGCCTCCTCCTAGGCATCTTTCAGTTCTTAGAACAGGTCAAGTATGTTACTGTAGCCTTTGCACTAGCTGTTCTCTCTGCATGAATTCTCTTTCCCTCACTTTGCAGGACTGACTCTTTATTAGCACTGAGTTTTTATCTGAAATGTTATCTTTCAGGATACCTTCTAAGATCACCAATTCAAAGTACCCACCCAACACACACACACACACACACACTTACTATCTTAATTCTTACGGCACTTTGCTCACTGATTAACGTAATAGCGCTTAGAGCAGGGTGTGGCATGGAACAGATGCTCAGTAGGATAAATGAATTTGTGTGAATGAATGAAGGAATGGCCACGTAAAATTAGCTGCTAAAAGTGAAAAATAATCTAAGCCTCAGAGCTAAAATATTTACAAAACATTAACTTGTGTTTCTCTAATTGCTTCCACTTAAACTGGGGAAAAGAATGAAAGTCACAGCTGAAATAGCACATATGGCAAATATCCCATTTTGTGTTTGTAGCTGGCAGGGCACGAGTTCAAAATAAAATCCTTTCAAATTACATTATTAGTGAGATCTTTTCTGACCTCTCCGCTGAGTCATTGTTTATCTTACAAAAAAATTTAACAACTTTGGAAGAAGATGTGTTTTCTCAGCCTTGTAGAAACAGAAGGAAAAGAAGCCAGCTCTAAATATGAGAAATGAAAATATTAAGTGGAATGGAGTATCAAATTTGAAGTTAATTCGATATTATAAGTAGTTTCCTTTCTTGCTTAGAAAATCATTGGACATAACATCTGAACTCTGTGTTTCCCTGGTGACAAAAGTTGATTCTTTGTTTCACTAACTCCTAAGGTCAGAAAGACTTTCTTAGCTCAGCTGTGGTCTTCCTCCATCTTCAAGTTTTCTTCAACTTTCATGTCCTCTCAAGTTCCCTGGGGCTTCTGCCGCCCCATGTTCACTTAGCTAGTTCAATAAATTTTCAATAAAATTATGTATTTTACTTCTAGTCTGGTCTCCACCATTTCCCTCCAGGGAACCTTGTTTAACACCCATACTTCATACATAAATTTGGTCAATTTACACCATTCAGGCTGCTTACTTCCTAATTTTTAAAGCATTGGCCAATCTGCTGCTTCAAGCTAAGACTTGTCCCAGGCTCTTTGGTGTTGTAGAAATCAGTTAACCAAGATTTCTGAAAGCAACTGTTTCCTTTCTGCCCTCAGGTACTGGGCTTCCCTGCAAGAATGCAACCCGGGTAGATACTGCTGCTTGCTGCTGCTAGAAATGAATTCAAAATGCAGAACTGTTTTGCCAACTCATCTTTCATAATTCACACCTGTGCCATTATCTGTATCTGTTCTACATCAACCTCTTGGCACAAGAAGAGTCTGCCTTTGGCTTTTGGATCTCTCCTAATTTGCGATTTAAAACTTTCTTGGAGAGGGTCTGGATTTAAGTTTGAGTAATTGTGTGACTCAAAAGGAACAGAAATGTGATTCTTTCAAAAACATTTCATGATGCAGAGTTTTGCTAATTTAGACGAATTTGTTCCCTACCCTGAATTCTAATGCCTACTTTTTGTTGAATTTTAGCCACCCAAATCACTATGTTCTTATGAATACCGTATTCTGGAGGTCTACTAGATAGAAAGACTGGCTTTTCTTAAGTTTTGTCTTCAAATTTTCATTTGGTTTGAAATTTGATACATTCTGACAGTCCCATATGAAAATGAAAGATCTAAAAGTTTCTTAACTATTAAAGTTAATTAAAGTGAATTAATCATTGAGAACGTTCTGCTTTCAGACTTTTTTAAAAAGAGTGCGATAAGGAGGGATGCATAGTCTTGTTCAGTTCACTCATTACAGCTTTCTCCCTACTTCAATTTTTTAAATTAGTACTGCTCACCAGAATTGTACTGAACCCTTACCTTTAAAGGAATTCTCTTCCCCAATACATGTGACCTTCCTTTGCACTTGCCAACACAGTGTATTGCAATGGTCTGTTTTCTGGTCTGCCTCTTCAAATAAGGAAGTTATGGACTCTGGATATCTTCAGTTCTTTCCTAATACAGTGTCTAGTCCATAGTAGATCATCAACAAAGAGCTGAATGAATAATCTCTGCAGTTGTGGGAAGGGAGCAGTATGGTGAAGCCCATTCATCTCCCTTTTCTGAACACATACCTCTTTCTCCTCTCGTTGCACAGACTGTTAGGCCATAGATTAAATCTCATCCTATGATCCACAGATCAAAACCTGTAATGATTTATATTGTTGTCTGCAATTTAATACCCACATACAGTGAATTCAGCATTGGATCAACAGACCACATGGTGGATGTTTTTTAGTCATCCACGAGGAATCAGTTTTAATCTAGGCACTGTAGAAGTTATATAAGAAAGATAATGGGTCGAGACCATCCCTGGAAACCAAAATTTTATAACATACTTAAGGAAGTGAAACCACAAGAATTTTAGCTAAGGCAACATAAAAAGAAAATAGGACTAGAAAATCTTGAAGATCCAGGAGAAAGGAATACTATCCAGGGCTAGGGTTACTCAAGGCTTTGAAGATGAAGATTTGGCCTTAAGGCAAAAGGATGTATGGCTAAGATATCAAAGATAACTATCATGTAGGAGTAGAAGGAGAAAGAAGGAATTAAGAGTTGATGAGGTAGGAGAAGAAGACCCAGGGGGAAAAATTGTTTCTTAGGAGGTAAAAGGGTTTCCCAGGTGGCGTTAGTGGTAAAGAATCCACTTGCAATGCAGGAGAAGTAAGAGATGCAGGTTCGATCTCTGGGGTGGGAAGATCCCTTGGAGAAGGAAATGGCACCCCACTCCAGTATTCTTGCTTAGAGAATCCCTTGGACAGAGGAGCCTGGCAGGCTACAGTCCATAGGGTTGCAAAGTGTTGGACATGACTGAAGTGACTTAGCATGCATGCAGGAGATAAAAGACTTTCAAGAAACAGTAGGACTTCCCTCACAGTCCAAAGTAGCAAAGACTCTGAGCTCCCAATGCAGGAGGCCTGGGTCATTCCCTGCTCAGGGAACTAGCAGAGAAGGAAATGGCAACCCACTCCAGTACTCTTGCCTGGAAAATGCCATGGACAGAGGAACCTGGTAGGCTGCAGTCCATGGCGTTGCTAAGAGTTAGACACGACTGAGCGACTTCACTTCCGCTTTTCACTTTCATGCATTGGAGAAGAAAATGGCAACCCCCTCCAGTATTCTTGCCTGGAGAATCCCAGGGACATGGGAGCTTGGTGGGCTGCCGTCTATGGGGTCACACAGAGTCGGATACAACTTCACACCAAGAAGTGACTTAGCAGCAGCAGCAGAGAACTAGATCCCACATGCTGCAATTAAGACCTGGTGCAGCCAAATAAATAAATGACTTAAAAAAAAAAAAGAAATAAAGAATAGATGTGATAGGTTAAGTGTAACAAACAAAAGACCTTTGTCCTTCATTTCATCAAGACATAAGTCAATCGCTATATGAATCTGGGCTGGCCTTAGGACTTGTACTGACAATAGAAAGTGATGGAAGTGATGTAGCGGGACTTCCAGAATGGAAACTTCACGGAACCTTGCAGCTTCTGCCTCCACTATCTGGGAATGCTGCCCAGAGTCTGACAGGTGAGGAAGCCACATTAGCCTCATGGAGGATGAGGCCACCCAAAGAGAACTGAAACTCCCCTCTGTGTCAGCATCTTCCACCAGCTGCCCTTCCTGCTGATGCTGGAGTCACATGACTGAGCCCAGGTGAAATAAGCAGGGGCCCCACCCAGCCAAACCAAAGAATCATGGGAAATAGCAACTAGTGTATTTCAAGCCACTACATCTGGGGAGAAGGTTTTATATCTAAACAAACCAGTGATGTGAAACAAGCTCTTAGGGAAGGATGAGAAGTAAAGGGTGACCAGTAGAGGTGGACGTCAACAGGGTCCTGGCATCTCATTTCTGGAAAAGGCCTGCATTTGTCAGATGTGTTTCCAGTCTACAGATGAATGCACTGCGTTATTAAGGTCTGAAGATATTCCTTATGTAATTCATGTATGTGTAATTAATTGTCTTGTTCAGATTCTGCGCTCACCAAGAAATCCGATTGTTTGACTTTAATTTGTATAGAGCCAAACAATGCTCTGACCAGGCCAAGGGGATATCTGGCTTTCATGACAACTATATATATATATTTTTTTGTAAGTGAGTAATTTCCATTTTCATTGAATACTTATAAAATAAGGCCTATCTGCATCAAAAATTAGCCTTACAGTTGATATTTATGTTGAATTAAGAGAAAAGCTTTTCTGCTTACTAAAAGGAAATGTCTTTAAAATGTAAGCCTTTTTATGTTTGTTTGTTTTTTGGCTGCCCCACTCAACTTGTGGGATCTTAGTTCCCCAACCAGGGATTGAGCCCAGGCCCTGGCAGTGACAGCACCGAGTCCTTATTACTGAATGGCCAGAGAATTACTTGTAAAACATTTTAAAGTATATAAAGTACAAAGTAAAAATCGTCCGTACTCCTACTTCCTTTATACCCTAATAATAATAATAACAAATAATTATTATATAATACTTTTAAACCAGGATTAAAAACTCGGCCTATATATTTGCACACATATACCTCTCAGTGTATGTCAGTTTACCTCTCAGGTTTATTCTTCCTTCAGACAAAAGCTGAAGAATCACTGTGCTTACAAATTTCTTTAGCCATTATAACATTTCTCTCTAGTGTACTGGAAGTATTTTTAGAAGAAAATCAAGCTGTAAATATGTATTTTCCTCCTGTTATGTTAAAGTCTAAGCACAAGTATTCCTGTATTTCAAGTAGAATGATTACATGCTAGGAAGAGGTGCAAGTTCCCTTTCATGCCTGACCCCTGCGCACTGATCGCCTCCTCCCACAGGCCAGTTTCATCACTCAGAGTTGTGAGTTCTGTTCCTAAAGAAAACAGGGGTTTTCTACAGCCCACTGCTGTGTTGAATTGTTTAAGCGATCTCTCCATGTGAGTTTTTTTTTTAACCAATGTTCTAATTGCCTATTCATGTAGGAAACTCTCCATCTTGCATAACATACTTTGTGCCATATTTGGAATAATTCTAGACATTTAAGCCAGAGAGTTTTCCTGGTAATCTCAGCCTTAATGGATGTTTAGGGCTTCAAGAAACCTACCAGTGTGATACAGAAGGCTGAAGCCCACTGTTTTAGCACAGGGTGAGCATGTCATTCTGGGACCAATCTGAAACCCCAAACAAAAAAACCACTCCTGTGAGGGGAGGCGCAGAGATGGGAGAAGTTCTTCAATCATTACTGAAAAGAGCTTTGGAAGACTAGAAAACCGTGCTTATTCTAAATTCTTAGGAGAATTATGCAAATTAAACACATAGCAGAGAAACTGGAATTATTTTTTGAGATATGGTTCCCCACCAAAGCATATATCCTAAAATAATTTCTGATATTATCATTTCATTGTATATAAAAGCTGAATTTTTGAGCTAAGAGTGCTGTTCAGAGAGCAACGCATGCAATACTCACTCTTTTGCCAGCTCCACTGATATTTGTTCCAAAGAGCATCCCTTTGTTTCAGGTATAAACACAATAACAAAAACCAAAGATGCTAGACTCATAACTGTATATATAAAGCACACCCACGGCAAGCCAATGAGATCTGGGGGAGACGAAAGAAACTAGTTAGAGATGCATTTTGTGTTGCTTCCATCCCATTTGTGGATAGACACTTCTTAGGGCACATATAAAAACATATGTATTTTCAAACATGCCAGTAGTAGGCAGGGAAATAGCAATCACAAATTTAAAATATAGCTAGCATCTGAAAGGTTCATTTTCACAAACAACCCCAGCTCTCTCTGGTGAACTTGTAAGGATCACAATTTAAACCCAATGCCATTTTCTTGGTGAACATACTTTTTGTTTTCAAAATGGTAATAGACATGTTCATTGCAAAACAAACAAACAAAAAGAACCTCGACTAACACAGAAACACATAAAGCTGAAAGTAAGCTATCCTCAAACAACACAGAAAAACATAAAGCAGAATGTAGACACTCTCCTCTCTCCTCACCCCCTACAGTTCCTCTCTTGGGAATCACTGCCATAGCAGTTTGGTTTCTATTTGGTCGACATTTGTAAAGACATGTATACAAATGGACTCTTCTTGGAATGAACTTCCCCTTCTTTACTCTGACTTGAATAAATCACTTCATGTTGGCAGTATTTCATCATTTTAGTAGCTGGCACTGTATTTGCAATGCTGCTTCCTGGATTCAGAGGGGGAAAAAAAGTGATAATGGCTTGAATGAAGGATATTAACTTGCTAAGAAGCATCAGCAAGAAGCAGGATTCTCCAGGTTTTGATGGATCTCATCTGCTAACCTAGTGTTTCCTCTGACGGCTTCTTGCCAGAGGTACTGTCCCTTTGTAGTACTGACCAAGGTCAAGGTAAGGTAACTAGTGATAGGTGGCCCCCAATGCACTCCAGTCTGCCCTTGTATTGTGGCATCCTGTGCACAGCAGAAAGTCCAGTGTAGCCAGGAGCAGAGAGGAGGAGCCTGGCTCAGACCAGCCACAGACTGAAACAGTGCAAATAGCCCTTAGTGGCCATAAATCACAGCTAGTCAGTCGGGAACACTGACCAATTATGCAAGAAGGCAGTTTGGTAAATGCAGAGTGGAAGGATCTACATATATTAAGCACTTGCAGGCCAGCTGTGCTGAGGTGGGTTCAAGAGGGAAAAAAGACCAGCACTACAGTCCTCCTGGCAATTTTAATTAAAGTCTGCTCTCTCTTGCCTTTCTTGCTGCTGGTGCATGGTCTCCCCCAAGCGAATACTTAATAAAGAGTTTAAAGATTTGGTCCTCCTTCCCTCTCTGGGGCATAAAATCAGAAAAGTAGAAGGTGGAGCGGGGGAGCTCATCTCATCAAACTTGTCCCCTTTTCCGTCTCAGTACTTACAGGGACAGGGAGCTTACCACTTACAAAGATGTATACTTCATCGTGAATCAGCCCTGTCTGTTTCAAACATACTCCTCATTCGTTTCTAAAGCCAAGTCTCCTTTCTGGGAATTTGGGTTCAGAGGCTCTGTTTTGTTCTCTGCACCAGCCTTCTCATTCCTTCTTCAAGACATGCCGCAAATATTTGAATGCACCTCCACCCCTTCCTGAGC
This sequence comes from Oryx dammah, assembly GCF_014754425.2. Lineage (NCBI taxonomy): Eukaryota > Metazoa > Chordata > Mammalia > Artiodactyla > Bovidae > Oryx > Oryx dammah. The sequence continues at coordinate 59,307,205 of NW_024070188.1, forward strand.
ATCCTTTTGTCCAAGTCAAACACCCCGAGCTCCTGCAACTGTTCTTCACAGACCACAGGCCACGTGCCCATGTCACCCGGTGCCCTCCTTGGGGACACACTGAAACTCTCTAAAAATATTCTACTCAGAGCTGAAAGCAATACCCAGCTGTATTATGACCACAGGAGGGTATGTCTGTGTCTCCGTAACATTCTTCTTTTATTGGTACAGCTGACATTGCACTAAAAGTCAGTGCCCAAGGGCTTGCTGTCAAGCAGAACCCTTATATCTTTTACTTGGAAAATTGACTTTTTGAAAAGAAGTATAGAATTTCAAATTTAGTCCAATGAAATGTCATCTACAGGTCTGAGATCATACCAGGATTTTTTTTTAATAAATGAATATGCTCTCCAATCATTTGTTCTAAAAGTCCACTCAGAACTTGAGTCTTCATCAGCTCATCCTGTATGTTAGCTATCCTTTCCAGAGATTTGTGTCATCTTTACTTGTCCTCCATCATTTCCATTCTTTCTTTTATATTTCTCTTTCTCTATATAAATGTCAGGTAAGGGTGTGTGTGTGTGAGAGAGAGAGAGAGAAAGAGAGAAGGTGAAGGGCATGGATCTATGTGTGTGATCTCAGCAGGAGACGTATGGTTGGTGCAAATTACCAGTTCCTTTGTTTCGTCTTAGGCTATTTCCAAAAATGTGGGACATAAATATTTTAAAATTTATTAAAAACACAAGCTAAATTTAATTAATAACTCCAAAAGTTCACTTCCAAAAGTAGATGTACTAAAAAAAAGAAAAGTGTTCAACAAGATTCAGAAGTACGAGAGTTCAAAGACTCTTGTTTTTCCCTCTAAATATATATTTTTTGAGTATACATCCCCTGGAGAAGGAAATGGCAACCCATTTCAATATTCTCGCCCAGAAAATCCCATGGACAAAGGAGCTTGGTGGGCTACAGTCCATGGGGTCGCAAAGAGTCAGACGTGACTGAGAGACTAAGTATGCATGCATGAACCACTTCTGAAAATGTATGTATTATCTCTATATTTATATATGCACTATTTAAAATTTATGCATTATATATATACATATACATATAAAATAAAGAAAACTCAACTCATTAGTCCGTTTTTGAAGATGCTGGGGAGCCACCTTATTATTTTGAAAACTAGAAAATAAAGAGAAAGTTTCAAACACTAATCTTGCTAGTATATGAATCTAGTGTATGATCCATACTCAGGGCAGGCAAACAACTAATGAGAAGAATTTTCTCCTTAGAGAAATACTGCTGGTAAAAATTCAGTTGTGGTTAAGTCGCTCAGTTGTATCTTACTGTTTGTGACCCCATGGACTGCAGCACACCAGGCTTCCCTGTCCTTCATCATCTCCTAGAGTTTGCTCAAACTCATATCCATTGAGTCAATGATACTATCCAATGATCTCATCCTCTGTCACCCCTTTCTCCTCCTGCCCTCAATCTTTCCCAGCATCAGGGTCTTTTAGGGATAACGGAAGGTCTTTGAGGATCCTGGCAATGATCCTCAAAGGATGCAGGCACGACAAGGTGGGAGACAGACAGACAGGGCATGCCTCTAACAGCAGGACACACGCCATCACCTGGGAAGGGGTTTGCAAATAAACAAGAAAGGCTAAACCTTTCCCAGCCTCTACAGATAAATAGGCTTCTCAGGTGGCTCTAGGGGTAAAGAATCACCTGCCAATGCAGGAGACGCACAAGACTCAGATTCAACCCCTGGGTTGGGGAGATCCCCTGGAAAAGGAAATGGCAACCCACTCCAGCATTCTTGCCTGTAAAATCCCATGAATAGAGGTGCCTGGGAGGCTCCCGTCCATGGGGTCACAGAGAGTTGGACATGACTGAGTGATTGAGCACTCACAGATAAATAGCAGTTTACAGGAAAAACACAAAGGACAGAGGGTCATGTGATATGACTACAATCAGCAAATCCAGCCTGGGAACAAGTCTATGAAACAAATGACCCAGCTTCTTTATTAAAAATATAAAGTGTGGGGAGGGAGGACACATGGAGTTGAAACCTGTAAATTATGAGACATACCAATCAACTGTAAGTCAGTTATTTGAACTGTGATTCAAATAAAGTGAGAAAATAATTATAAAACAATTGGAAGGATGTGAACCCAGACTGGATACTTGATACCAAGGGATTATTAGTAGTATTTTTTTTAGGGGTGAACATGCTATTGTAGTCACAGTATGTAGATGTCTTATCTTTTAGAGGTCCCTGTTGAAACTTTAGAGACGTGTTTGGAACATGACTTAAGCTAATTTGGGGGCAGAACAAGTGGGGTCATGACTGAATTAAGGATTGATAACTGTTTAAATTGGGTGGTTGGTACATCAAGTTCACTGCCATCCTCTTTACTTTTGAGTGTTTGAAAATGTTGACAAGAGTGTTTTTCAGGTGATGTACTTCCCTAACACCTGTCCTAAGAGCATAAAAGCCCTTAGGGAAAAGCAAGTTCTTACCTGTCACCGTCAAAAATGTCAGAGAGATGAGGAGATTGATGCCCCAGTTCATGCTGGAAGTTAGAGCCATGGCACGTCCTCGAATTCCACCAGGAAAAATCTCGCTCAGCACCAACCAGGGCACTGGAAGAAAGGGAAGAGTGGACGGGGAACAGCAGAATGAAGGAAAATCCACTGAAGCTGACAGCCAGCTCACTGACCTCTGCCCCACTGGCCTCTGCGAGATTTGTGGCTGCAGGGCCGTGTCCTTCTACATGAGGAAGGAGGAGGGATGTGCTTTCTTCCCTCTCCAGTGAAATATGAAACTGAGGGAGCTTGACAAGGGTCCCTGGAAGTAGTGGGGGCAACCTAAAGGGCTGGGGCAGGTGACACTGTCCTGAGAACTGCAAACGGGAAGCGCAGTGGCTGGGGCCACCTGCCCACGACAGGAGGCAGCTTTGAGGCTCTGCCAAGCACAGAGCCTCAGTGCCAGATGCTGGCTCTACCCACTTTCCTCTGGGCCCTATCCTGTAATCTCCTCTGCCCCTAACCTTGGAGAAGTCCACCATCACAGCTACAGAGTGGGTAGGAGCCAGGAGAGTGGAAGAGGAGACGGGCTCCGCTCCTGTCCCTGACTCGGGCTTCCTGGCCTGTGGCAAGCTGGGTGGAGAGCTCTCAGTTAAACAGAGCTCTAGGATTTGATTTTATATCAAATATTTTACTTTCTGAAAGGAGACTCTTCTTGGCACAAGAACTTATCCGAGGACTTTTTGTGATCTAAGAGTGACACAGACCACTATAGGACCTGCCTGATGTGATTACTTGACTTCTGCTCACAGCCCATCAAATCCAGTTTGCCTAATAGCTACAAGTTCTTTCAATGGACTCAGCCCTTTACAAACCTTGTTATCATTGGATCCTCACTGAATCCCTCTTCATTAGAGACTAACATTACTCTTCCCCTCTTTTAAAGTAGAGGAAACTGAGGTTGAAAGGAGTTCATAATTTGCCAGGGTCCCAACACTGGCTTCCCAGGTGGCGCTAGCAGTAGAGAATTTGCCTGTCAATGCAGGAGACATAAGAGACGCAGGTTCAATCCCTGGATCGGAAAGAGCCCCTGGAGGAGGGCATGCAACCCACTCCAGTGTTATTGCCTGGAAAATTCCATGGGCAGAGGAGCCTGGCGGGCTACAGTCCATGGGGTCACAATGAGTTGGACATGATTGAGCAACTAAACACTAACAGAGTTCAGAGGCAGCACGGAGCCCGGACCGTCTCTGGATCTCACGCTTTTTCATCTCGGTGTGCTCTTGGGAGTGGCTCAATAAATATTTGTTAATGAACATGTAGATAAGGAGTATAAGCGTTCTGGTGCTGAAGAAAGAAGGGCTTGGGAGTTGCCCCAGCCCTGGCTCAGTGCTGCCTAAGTCACCTTGTGTTGCAAACCCAGTGTTTATACACAGACCAGCTGCACGTCCTACCCCAGAGGAGGAAGAAACAAGAGGCTGAGGAGGGCCCCCCTTGACCAGCAACCACTCGGGCTGCCTGTGCCAGAATCATGGGGCTGTCACCTGTGTCTCTGACTGAAAATTTACCTCTCGTAGCAGGATCACGCTCTGTAGAGAGAACATCTGCTCAAAGTAAATTTGCTGTTTCAAAGAAAAATATTTAAATTACAGAATAGGGCTGCAAACACATTTTTTCCCCTTGATTATTTGCTCCAAGTGAATCTATGTACGGTTACCTTGAGGGTATGGAAGAGAATCACAAGCAAAGGAACATGATTATTGTTTTCTAATTAATAAGGAATTCCAAAATAACACTCCAAAGCCCTCCCCTCCACTCTATGCCCCAAAGTCCTTCACCAGGTTCCTGCAGATTATATCCTTGGAGACCAGTGCAAAGATCAGGTAACCTTGCCCTGAGCTTTGCAAGACAGAGGATCTGGCTCTAAGAAGAATGATAGCTGCGTAATTTTGGTGAAGCCTTTGTAACAAGGCTATCCTTGAGCAAGTACAAGATAAAAGTAAGTAAGTTCATTTTGTCGAAGACAAATCATCTATGCCACAGGCCAGTCCCCCAGGCTCCTTCCTGCCATGGGTATTTGATGCAGGTAGAGGTCCTGCTTTCGAACTGTGGTGTTGGAGAAGACTCTTGAGAATCCCTTGTCCTGCAAGGAGATCAAACCAGTTAATCCTAAAGGAAATCAACCCTGAATATTCATTAGAAGGACTGATGCTGAAGCTGAAGCTCTAAAACTTACGCCACCTGTTGCAAAGAGCCCACTCATTGGAAAAGACCCCGATGCTGGGAAACATTGAAGGCAGGAAGAAAAGGGGATGACAGAGGATGAGATGGTTGAATGGCATCACCGACTCAATGGACATGAGTTTGAGCAAGCTCCAGGAGATAGTGAAGGACAGGGAAGCCTGGCGTGCTGCAGTCCATGGGGTCTCAAAGGCGACTGAACAACAATGACAACGTTAAAATAGCTTTAACAGATCTCAGAATCATAAAAAGTACAGGTTTTCAGATGCATAGAGAGTGAAATAAAAATCTGAAAGTGCTATTTGCAGCAAGGTAGAACTTACTGAAAGGATAAAGTCCCTCCATGGCAGTCTTAGGTGCAAGATGGTGCCAGAATTTTGTCTCCACTGAACAGTGGAAAAGGGCTATAAGTACCTAGAGCAGAGGGAATGAAGAAGCTGTTTCAATTTGTAAGTAAACAGCAAAGAGGTATAAACTATCACAGGAATTTAATATATTGATATTTAATAATAGGTGGAAGTTTGGTTTTTTTTAAATCCTGTGTTTTTCCAATGAGAGAGCCTAATTTCTCACTACCAAAAATCAAGTTACTGCCACACGCTGAAGTAAAGCGGTGGCTCTCTCTGGAGTAGTCAGAGATATAATAATTCTTCCACAATGAGTGCAGCCATTCACTGCAGGTGAGCAGGCCCTGCAACAATTCTGCTTGACATGTATTATTTCACCTTTTATCCTTCTCTTCCAGGACCACCTCTGCAATATGTGCCTCTATAAATGTCTGTGTGAGTCTTTAAACTCTTCTCCAGGTTACAAGGATTGATAAAATTTTGGACTTGTTGGGAGATGATTGTCCACAAATATTGAAACTCGTATTTCACACGGTATTCAATCACCAAGGTTGCCTAACAGAACAGGCCTGATCCAGATGAAATCTGTGGTGTTTACGGCTGCAGAGTGCCATAAAGCAACCATGAGGGACAAACTCGTTGAAGTGGCTCTGTGTGCAGCAGAGAACACAAACTTGGATAAATAGGGCCAATCAGTGGAAATGGCTGAGCTCTGCCATGTCAGCAGCCATGCTTATCTCTCCCTCCTCCTATATTTCTGCCACTGCTGAACATTTTTTTCCACTGAGGCTGTCCTTTCTCTAACTGTGCTTTCAGATGTAAACGCTGCAGCATTTCAGGCATGCTTTCCATTTGGCTTGCCACGTGGCACGGCAGCCTCAAGTCTGAAAGACTCATGGAAGACTTGAAACTCTTACCTTCCCTTGAAACTCTTAGGGAACTCCTAGCAACTTGGAGGAAGTTCTACATTTATGTTGTAGAGTTCCCAACAAACTGATGGAGCCAGTGTCCTATACTTCGTAGGAGTGAAGCCAAATCCTATGGCTTTTACTGACTTTGTAGGCAATGTGCAGCAGACCCAGCTCTCCTCTCACTGTAAAGAGGTACTTAAAATGTGAATTTGTAAGGGAGTATGCCCATTTCCTTCCAACTAGATGTTTAAATTATGATCTTATAAGTGACTTGAGTGGGAAAATCTTGTCCTTTAAAAATATACTCCTTCATAAGCCATCATCATGCTTCCCAGGTAGCTCAGCTGGTAAAGAAATCGCCTGCAATGCAGGAGACCCTGGTTCGATTCCTGGGTCAGGAAGTTCCCCTAGTGAAGAGATAGGCTACCCACTCCAGTATTCTTGGGCTTCCCTGGTGGTTCAGATGCTAAAGAATCCACTTGTAATGCAGGAGACCTGGGTTTGATGCCTGGGTTGGGAAGATCCCCTGGAGAAGAACATGACAACCCACTCCAGTATTCTTGCCTGGAGAATCTCCATGGACAGAAGAGCCTGGCTGGCTACAGTCCATGGGGTCGCAAAGGGTCGGACATGACTGAGCGACTAAGCACAGCACAGCAAACCACCATCCACAACATCAGCAATGATATTGTAGCTTTACTTTATTTTTTGTATTTTTCCTTCTCTCAGTCTCTCTGAATTTTGCTCACTCTTGGCCGCTTTTAAAATAGATACCTTATTCAAGAATATTAACAAACCAAGAAAAGCAATGAAATACAGCCTCAATGTTCCCCAATCTTTCTATTTTAATGATTTCTAGTCAGAATCCATCAGAAATGATTTTCTAAAATATTTTAGGAGAAATTGGATTACATGGATTAATTGGATTAAACTTTAAATCCTTAAAAAAAATTCCAGAGTTAAAAATGGAACCCTATTGTGAACAGGTACCAATTGGGAATAAGAACTGTGGCAGGGTCTCCAGGCTTTCATGCTTGTGTAGGCTTTAAAATAATTAGAAAAGCTAAGTACTTTCTTTCATTTATAAATCAACATCTCACTTTTTTTTTACCACAAATTTAAATGACAGCAAAATATGCAATTTCAATCATTTTATTTATTTACTTTTGATGCCATTTAAACTCTATGTTTATAATAGAGAATATTTATATCACTCAAATAGTTCCAGTGGAATTTAAATACCATCTCTATTTGATATTCATCTTCATCCATTTAAAAATATAGCAATGTGGCATTTAACATAAAGTTTACATTTTTAAATAGATGAAATGTTCTCAAGAATAATAAAAATTGATGGGGAGTCAAAAATGTTTTATAATAGCAGTCTCACTACATTCTTTAAGTTAACAAAAAAATTGTTGTAATGATGTATCAGTTGATAACTTGATTAGCTCAGCCCATAGGTTTGTTAAAAGCAAATTATTGGAAATATCTAAGCTTAAGAAGTATTATTATATAGTCATTAGAGTCACTTTTCTAGTCCACATCTACACCAATATCTCCAACTGCCTTTTTGATTAGTGTTCCTCAGGTTTTTATAACTGGGGACATATTGTCATAATGAGATTTCTGGCAGGTAATAGATGTGCTTTCTTTTAAATGGAAGAATAGTTATTAGTGGGAAGATAAGAAAGAAGAAACTTTAGGAAACAGATTTTTCCTAAAGGTCAAGAAATTGATTTCCTTTAATGAGTCACTGAAGGAAGATTCCAGAAAGTAGCCCCCAAGAGTATGCTTATTCGAATTTGCAGATATTTCAACTCCTGCAGCTCAATTCCAGAAAAATAAATGACCCCATCAAAAAATGGGCCAAAGAACTAAATAGACATTTCTCCAAAGAAGACATACGGATGGCTAACAAACACATGAAAAGATGCTCAACATCACTCATTATTAGAGAAATGCAAATCAAAACCACAGTGAGGTACCACTTCACACCAGTCAGAATGTCTGCGATCCAAAAATCTGCAAGCAATAAATGCTGGAGAGGGTGTGGAGAGAAGGGAACCCTCCTACACTGTTGGTGGGAATGCAGACTAGTACAGCCACTATGGAGAACAGTGTGGAGATTCCTTAAAAATTGCAAATAGAACTGCCTTATGACCCAGCAATCCCACTGCTGGGCATACACACCGAGGAAACTAGAATTGAAAGAGACACATGTACCCCAATGTTCATCGCAGCACTGTTTATAATAGCCAGGACATGGAAACAACCTAGATGTCCATCAGCAGATGAATGGATAAGAAAGCTGTGGTACATATACACAATGGAGTATTACTCAGCCGTTAAAAAGAATACATTTGAATCAGTTCTGATGAGATGGATGAAACTGGAGCCGATTATACAGAGTGAAGTAAGCCAGAAAGAAAAACACCAATACAGTATACTAACACATATATATGGAATTTAGAAAGATGGCAATGATGACCCTGTATGCAGGACAGCAAAAAAGACACAGATGTGTATAGCGGACTTTTGGACTCAGTGGGAGAGGGAGAGGGTGAGATGATTTGGGAGAATGGCATTGAAACATGTATAATATCATGTAAGAATCGAATTGCCAGTCTATGTCCGATGCAGGATATGGCACACTTGGGGCTGGTACGCAGGGATGACCCAGAGAGATGTTGTGGGGAGGGGGGTGGGAGGGGGATTCATGTTTGGGAACGCATGTACACCCGTGGTGGGTACATGAATCCGTGGTGGATTCATGTCAATGTATGGCAAAACCAATACAGAATTGTAAAGTAAAATAAAAAATAAATTAAAAAAATAAAATAAAATAAACTCATCTACAAAAAAAAAAAAAAAGAACTAGAATTCAAAATGAAAAAAAAAGAAGGAAAGGAGTTACAAAAAAGTAATCCACTCTGGTTTACAGTATGATGTGAATAGTGTGCTTCACACGTAACATTTTATGTTGTACTTTTCTTATGAATGATGCTTCAGTATTCATAATAAAAAGTATAATAAAAAGTATTATAGTTTCTAATGTTGCAAGTGTTCTTTGGAAAAATATTAATGTGTTCTGAAGAACAATAAAGTAACAAGTGAATACTATGCTTATTAAGATAGTGTTAAAACTTTTACTCTATTTCTTTAATGTTTTCACTGTCTGATATTCATAATTTTAAAGGGCATGAGGCAACAATCATAGTGCAGGTCTTTTGGGAATCACTGTGCATTATCTAACTCCAAAGAGGAAAGTGAAATTTAATTAGCAAAGGGCACATATTTCTTTTCTTTAAGTTTTTCCTCTTTTGCTTGGATGCAAATTTAGTATAAAACCATTCAGATACTATTGTTGGTTTACTTTGCATTACTGTAATGACTAACACCAGAGGAACAAATAAATCACGACTTTAATCAAGCTAAATATCTTTTAAATAAATTAACTGGGGAGGAGGAGGAATAGTATTGGTATGAATTTTGGTGATAACTGAAACATAACACTTGAAAGAAAAAAAATATTTGGAAGATCTTAAAGGTAGACACACTTACCACAAACCCATTGGGTGAATATGATTGTATAATGGCTACATTTGATAATAAAATTCTTCTGTTTAAAGAATAATATTTTAATCAATATGCTTTTTCTCTAAAAGTATGTATTATTCCATAAGAATGGTAGGAAAAAGAAAAGATTGAACACTAAAAAAAGTCTTTGACTGTAATGGTTTTAAGTGTTAGAGGCCTGGAGCCTAGAAGGAAATATGAAGAATATCAAAATCTCTTTGGAAACATCTGATGTAATTCTGGTCTGCAAGCCTTTGTTCTAAACCCTGTATATCTTGGAGTATAGTAGCTAAGTAAACTTCCAAATTAGAACCTGCTGTTCCACATCCCTGGAATTGTCATCATCTTTAACTATGAAAACATCACATGAACAATTTATTTTAGAAGAGCTCATTATTTAGTTATAAATTTTAGATTAAATGTTATGGCAAATGAGTCATATGCTTACTACTGATACCTATCCTCCAAAAGGCTGCTTAAACGCCACAAAACCAAACAAAGCTAGGCTCTACAATCTTTGTGCCTTAAAAAGTTTCAAAGTTTTGTTTTAAACAGAACATTGTTTAATACATTTTAGAATATTTGAGTTGAAAAACAATTTTTCATGGGTCTTGCATTTCAGTATGTTTCCTGAGAAAAGCACTGACTTTGTTCCAGACTGTCTTCTAAGGATGTTCATATAACAAGCAGCCTTGGAAGATGGAGTGTCTCCTCTGGGCAAAAGTTTGCTTACTATTGCTTAAATTAATGTCTCCCTCCAAGGGAAAAATCAGGTTGGTTTACTGTCTATTATAAAAGACTTGGGTTCCCCAAGGTTGGGATTCTTCTCCTCTAAAATAACCTGTTCTATGTGTAGGTGTCATCTGGCCTGGTTCATGATGTCAAGGCATTAGGGCTTGGGGAACCATGCAAATGCTGTTAACTCTGGCGATTGCTATTGCTAAGAGTAATAAAATGTCTTTTGTCTCTGACCAAAGAGTCTAGTGTCTTTTGCCAAAATCCATGAAACTGAGACAGGCTAATTTGTAAGCTTGCTAGTGGGCTCAAATATCAGCCAGTTTATAGTTCTTGAGAGCTGATTATTTGTAGCTATGGTATGAATTTTTTAAAAAGATCTTTTATTACCATTATTAACTTTAGACTTCCCACTTACATCTGAGAAATTTTACATGATTCTTAAGCCTCAGATAATCCATTGAAATATTTCTATAAGCTCTAACACTAATTAAGTAAGGAAAAACAACCCCTAAATACCAGACTTAGACTTTTGTATATTTCTGCTAGGAAAACTGGGAAGAAATTATCTCAACACTTTTTTGGAAAGTGTCAAGTTTTAAAACATTCAATTACTAAACCAAGGTAGGAATTATTATCCCATGATATAGCTAATCTCAAGTCTTTTTTTCCACTTCAGGAGAAGGGTTGAATCTTATATTTGGAGAACATAATAGAAATAAATATTTTCTAATACCATACATTTTTTATGGCCTTAATTTTTGTAACTTTAAGACATGAAACTTCTTAAGACGCCAAATGAATTAGAGATGGCTCCACATCCTCAATTGAGTAGCTTTACTCAGACATAACTTTTGGTCAAATGTGTATGAGGTTCCACTCAAACCACTTTTATTTCTGATGCCCTCTATATTGATACAAATTCATACTAGAGAAGATCAGGATATGTCAACAGCTGACTAGAGAGACAGCACCCCTACATCACAGAAGCTGAAAGAGTTCCAGAAACTTTTTTGGACTCATCTAACAAATATTTCTTAAGCCTTTACTGTGGGCCAGGCACAAGGTTAGGCTCAAGGAAACAGCAATGAACAAGACACAGAGTCTAAATTAGTTGCACCAACTCAGAATAATAGAGAATTGGTTATTTCTCAGCCTAAATCACACCTTTCACCAAAGCCTCCGAATTTTTTGTAACATCTGTCTGATATACTAGAAGGCTCTCTTGACTGTAGGTAATGCAGAACTGAACCATACTTCAAGCAATACATGTGTTTTCTTTAGTCTTGACCTAATTGGAATGATGCTTGGAAGGGAGATGAGAAGGACCAGGGCATCATAATTCAATATGGGGCTATGGAACATTTGCTATGTCTCCTGAAATGGCTTAAGCAAAATGCCAGCTGAGGTCAGCGCTTGGCATTACTGGAAACATCCATCTCATGTCTAGACTGTACCCAGATATTTAATAGCACTAATAACTAAGTGTATTGAGTCCATGCCACCCACCAGGCAATGCACTAGGTATCCTCCATGCAAATATCTTTGTTCAACCCCAGTTAAACTGTGAGGTAGGTCAGGAAGCTGAAGCCTGGGGAGATGGATTGACTTGTCTGGAGTCCTACACCATGGAACTGCCAGTTCAGTGTCAGGAAGCTTGATGCCAATGTCTGGTCTGAATTCATGCACTTTGTTTACAACCTCTGCAGGCTTTCTTGCTCTCCTCCCAAACCTCCTCCTAAACCTTGCGTGACCCCCTTAAGGCCATTGATCTTATCCCTGATCCTTCTTTATTCGTCTCCATCACTCTTACTTCCACTTAAATGTTGACACTTCTCTCTTCTCAAAGCTATATTATACATACGTTTATTTTCTGTCTTATTGCCTGTCCCCACCACTAGCTCCATGCAGGGGAGGTGTGGCTTTCACTCATCCATCCCTGAGTCACCATCAATGGGCACCATGCCCAGTGGGTCATGACTGAGCCATTCACATGTGCTGGACAAGTGAGTGACCAGATGGATCCCCACCACCTTCTGCCCCTCTCCTTTCTTCCAGGTCCCTCCAAGATGCTTTCTTGCTGGAGCTCCTGCCTATTTGGAAAAAGAGATAGGGGGAGGTGATTTGGTGTCACCCGTCATTCAATCTTCAGGGTAAAGTTCTGCTTGAACTTGAGAATACAAAGGCAGTTAAAGGATAACAGTCACAGCCTCATTATGGAGCCTAATATGTGACCTTGGACAAATTCCTTCGATCTGCTCTAATGAAAAGATATTAGTCATGAGATAAGAAGAAGAGGTTAATTAATTAATTTATGGACATAGGAGTTCTTGGATTTTAAAAAAAAGACCCTAATAATTGTTTTGAAAAGAACAGTCACACACATTTTTCTGAGTTACAGAGGCTATTTTAAGGAAGGCGGCTACACAAGTATTACCTCAAATGAACTCATGAGATAATAACTTTATGCTTTGGGTTTGGACTCATTTCTGCTTTACTTTTGAAGCCTAAGAAGAAGACAAATCTCTATGTGGCTCTATATCCTCACAATGTCAGGGATCTTTGGTTCTACCCTGAAGCTTGAACTACAATAGAAAAGTATTCATTATTAGAAGGAGCTAAAATGATCAGAATCACCCCAGAAAGAGTGGAGAGTCAAGTTAAGATTTTGAACATGTTTTAAAGGGAGAAATGAGTCGTGTAAAACAGAATGTTTCATAAAAGTCTCTAATAAAAGCAGTGGGGTATATATTGTGATTTTATTTGATGGAAGAGTTTTAGTATGAGTTACAGGAGGGCAGAAGTTCTTAACCTCTATGAACCCCTTCAGCAGGCTCATGAAAACTATGGATTCCTCCATAGAATAATATTTTAAATGTACAAAATAAAATATGTAAGATTACTTGGTAGCAAATTTAAGCCCCCTTCTGAATTCTAGATTTCAGAGTACCCCAATTATTCTAGACTCAGGCAAACAGAGGACCAGAAAGCAAAATAATGTAGGGCACACACTTTAGCCTAAAAATAGAAATACTTTTTGACAAGAGAAACTATGTTGTGATCTAATACAATGAAGGAATGTTGTTCTGAGCCAACCCATATTTTAAAAGATTTAATAAAGATGATTTAATCTTGCTTTTGAGTTTTCTTTGGAACAGCAAGTACTTTTCCCTTTATACCCCTGTTGACACAAAGGATTTGCTTCTATTACAAGTAATAAACTCTCTAAATGAAATACCTGAGCAATAATCGCATCAGGTTAATAAGTTTTATGATGCATTCATGATCTGGCATGAAAATTTGCTCTTAATAAAAATATTCTTTAAATTTCAAATCATTTGTGCCAATACTCTAGAATACAATTTTGGTTACTGAATTGGAATTCTTATGGCATGGTTTCTTTGGGAAAGAAAAAATTAACTACAATATGAACATGGACATAAACGACTAACTCTTAGCAAGAAAAAAAGGAGAATTATTCAGATCTCTTCTAAAAACTCTAGCAGAATTGATCGTCTCAAGCCATCAGTGTGAATTAACTGCTTGTTTTCCTTAAAGGGAATGGTGGCTCAGCAGTAAAGTTCAGTTCAGTTCAGTCACTCAGTCGTGTCCGACTCTTTGCGATCCCATGACTCGCAGCACGCCAGGCCTCCCTCTCCATCACCAACTGCCATAGTTCACCCAAACTCATGTGCATCGAGTTGGTGATGCCATCCAGCTATCTCATCCTCTGTCATCCCCTTCTCTTCCTGCCTCCAATTCCTCCCAGCATCAGGGTCTTTTCCAATGAGTCAACTCTTCGCATGAGGTGGCCAAAGTACTGGAGTTCCAGCCTCAGCATCAGTCCTTCCAATGAACACCCAGGACTGGTCTCCCTTAGGATGGACTGGTTGGGTTGCCATTTCTTTCTCCAGGGAATCTTCCCAGATCCTGGAGAAAGAAATGGCAACCCACTCCAGTATTCTTGCCTGGGGAATCCCAAGGACAGAGGAACCTGGCGGGCTACAATCAATGGGGTCACAAGAGTTCGACAAGACTGAGTAACTAAACCATCGCCACATTCTGTCTCCTACTGCTTGCCTTCTAGCCTCAGGTGTGAATATCTGAATCAGTGCTTGAAACAGCAATCACAAGTGGAAGAAATCAGGAGATGATGGGTTATTTCCCTTTCCCAAAGGCAAACCTTCAAACCTGAGATTCTCATCCCATTAGCTTTGCTTTTGTTCTAAGAAATGCTCTGAAAGACTCTTCTCCATATGAGAGCAAAAAGCAGAAGTGTCCAAAAAAAAAAAAAAAAAAAAAAAACTAGTACTACTTTTAGATACTCTGTGTCTGAAATTCCCAAATAACTCTTTATGACTTGACAAATGCCCTAAGTACTTCCAACTACTTGTTTCTGAGCACTGCTAACTCTCTTGCATCTTTTCTTAGAGGCCACAACAGAAAAGAATTTTTAGAACTCATGCCCAAATTGAAACAGGAGGGAAGGGGGCAGGGCACAACCCTTAAAAGAATGACAAGGCCATTGAGGGTAGGATAAAGGCTGGTTAGAATAGATTAGGCCCCAAATGGCAGAAGATTGACTTTCAGTGAATCTTAGGCTCATTATATGCTCATTGTAATATATTAGCATGTACAAAATGACACACCCACAGGCACCATGACAGTTCTGAGGCTAACCATAAAAGGTCAGAGTGGGCAGTGGCTCAGTTCCTGGAAATCTCAGTCCCCTTCTTCAAAATAGTTGGAATAATTCTCCCACTTATTAGCCTATGAAATCATCTAGCTCATACAAACTAACCACCCCATATTTTGGGGCCTCTTGCCTTCTGAGATGGCCTGAACTCTTTCTGTGGAGTATGTTTCTCCCCAAATAAACCTGCTTTCCTATTTACTTTTCAGGACAGATTCCTTTTGCCTGACCTCTTGTATCCTTCACAAGCGTCCTATATTAATAAACCTACTTCTTGCCTGTCACTTTGTCTCTTGCTGAATTTTTTTCTTCAGCAAGATATAAATAACCTGAGGTCCATTAAGTCTTGTGACCAGGTGTGTGGTTTCAGCTGGGAGACTGTGGGTTCAAGGCTCCTCTTAAGCCAGAAATTGTGGGTTCAAGTACCAACTGAAGTGCAGCTGGATTGGAGTCCCGCCCAAAGGACTGAGGTTAGAAGACTGTGGGTTTGAGTCCCAAATTGGGGTGTGTGATTGCAAAGTGATGGATTGTTCTGCAAAAACTTGATGGTTTCAGAACATACAGGCTTTTCTGTGGCAACCTAGTGACCGTAGCTTTGTTACTACTTAGCCTACCAACTAGATATAGCTTGACACAGATAAAGAAACACAGGCTGAGACTTTTCCTGTATATTCATCTTTGTTTTAAAGTTCTTTCGCTCTCCTCCTTAGAAACATGAATGTACCCCTGCATCATTTTCAAACAAGTGGTGCTAATGGTAAAGAACCTGCCTGCCAATCACGAGACAAAAGAGATGCAGGTTTGAGTCTGGCTTGGGAAAATCCCCCGGAGGAGGGCATGGCAACCCAGTTCAGTATTCTTGTCTGGAGAATGCCATGGACAGGGAGGCTGGTGGACTACTCTTGGCACAAAGAGTCAGACAAGACTGAGCAACTTAGCACTCAGCATGACTTCAAAGGACAGAAGGAAAAAATATGAGATGTCATGTCTCCCCTCCAAGAGCTTACAATCCAGTAACCACATTCTGGTTAATAAACTGGTAAACACTCAAAAGCAATACACTGTTTCATTAAGGACTAAGTTGTTATCACATGCTGACTTTCATTTACATCATACACTATAGGATCCAAAACACATGCCTATGCACTGGCTCCCTTGATACTCACCTATACTCTGTGATGTAGGACAGGTATTATTATGCCTAGTTCATGGATTTAGAAACAGCTTCAGAGAAAATAAATGACTCAAAATCACATAACCAGTAGGCAGAAGAACTGAGATTAGAACTCGAGTTGTCTGATTTCAAATTCAGGCTCTTTGTAGCCCAGAACTGAACTACTCTACACTAGAAATAACTGGTGGTTCATATGAATAAAGACCTTGAAGAAATGGAGTAAATTCATAGAGGAGATAAGACTTTCACTGAGCTTTCAAGATAGGAGGTATTTGGGTAGACTAGATGCAAAAGGAAAAGAGGTCACAAGTGCTTTCTGTCTCCTGACCTGGGTATGGAGCAGTGGAAAATAAAAATGCACAGAGAGCAAAGTATTGCCTCATATCACAATTCTTTGTATCCTCAGGAATCTAAATGTATTTCTATGTGAATGGTAGCCCTGGAAGAAAAGTCTATAGACTATGATGTAAATGATTCCCTTGGAGTCATGCAGATACCCTGATGGAGTTGGGTGGATGATGGGGGGCCTGAAAATCACACTTCCTTTCCTTCCAGGATGTGTGATATCATAGTAGAAAGAGAATGGAATTAGGCTTCAGATAGATACCCAGAGATCTAGTCCTAAATCTCTGTGATCTCAATCTCTCAGAATTTCTTGTTTCTTTTTTATAAAAAGAAACTGTAGAGTAGAACATTTCTAGTCTTCTTTTCATCTTGAAAATGATTTGACTTTTCTAATATGGAAGAAAGTGGGAAGTCATGGTAGATTCATGAGCTGCGGCGACATGAGGAACACGGTTGTTTAGGGAATACTGGTATGGTGGATGATATATGTGGAAAGGCTGGAAGGGGAAAGAACCACAGGAAGGGCTTCCCAGGAATCTCAGGATGAGACCATAAAGAATAGATGAGGATGGCAGAAAAGAGAAGGACAATATGAACAGAGGAGTCCATTTTGAGGGAAAATCCAAGAACGTTTGATCATTGACTCCATCAGGAAATGGTTCCAGAGCATTAGAACTGAGTGACTGGCAGAGTGACTACCCCATGGAAAACAAAGACAAGTCTTTTTGGCATAAGGGGAATAAGAATTCAGCAACAGCTTCTTTGTGTTCAGCTGACAGTGAAGCATCAAAATGGAAAAGTCCAGCACTCACTGGGAAAAAAGGAACAAGAAGTCATGTGAGGTGATGGAACTGGAGATACGTGACGATCGTCAGCCCAAGGGAGACAATTAACATTCCTGAGAAAATAAATATGAAAGCTTTTATCATGCATTAGCAAAAGAGTGTCTTTGGTTTTATAGCTAAAGAAACAAAAGCCAAGAGACAGTAATGAAATGACCTAACCTCTTTTTTAGAACTAGATGGAATGGAAGCTAGTCATATATTTTAACAAGTAATGTTTAATTAAAAGAAATAAATGTCTACATAGAAGACAGAATACAGAGTCTTTGACCCTCTGAAATATTTCTTTCCAGATTCATACTTATTCTCTTGGTCGAGTTTATCACCTGACCGTTTTGTCCTATGCCAATTTAGCTAAGCTGGAACCGCATTTCCCAGAATCCCCTTCCCCATGTAGTTCTGGGTGAGGGTTGGCCAAAAGAGAAATTTGCCTGAGACTTGGAAGGCCAAAGTGACACTGAGCCCTGTGCTTGGGGGGTTGGTGCCCTGGACATCAGTGCAGGGTGTATAAGTTGTTATATGCTGGTTGTCCTTGTTGGCATGGAGGAGCAGCCAGTACACCCAGATCTCCTCCTCCCACTTCTCCAAGTACCAGGTCAGGCACATGGGAGGGGTCTGTGGAAAAGGACGTGGGTTTTCTGCAGGTGGCCTGCATCGTCAGAACTGACGTGGTGAGAGACAGATGTGGGTTCCCATTTCTCCTTAGGAATTCCTGCTTGTCCTAGCAAGGTCCCTGGTCTTTGCTGTCCCTGCTCCAAGTCCAGCTTTTCCTCCCACCTGCCCTGCTGCCCTGCAGAAACTTCAGGCGGCATCCAGATGCAGAGGGTGCAGGCTTCCCAGACTCCACCAGCTTTCCTCTGAGGCCCTGGTGAGTGACCTTCTCTCTTTCCTCTGTCCCTTCCAGATCTGTGCTTTCTCAACAGCTCCCACAATTATGTGGTGTCTAATCCCTGCAGAAAATCCCTTATCTCATATCACTCATAGTGGTTCTACTTTTCTTACAGAATTTCTCACAGTGTCTTCTCACCAGGCCTTTGTCTAGCAAGCCTCCCTTTAATTGACTGTACTTATGCATTTCACTTATTCTCAAGGGATCATCAGCTATCAGAAAAGGATGATGAAATTTTAAAATGTGTTTTAATATTTCTAAATAGGCATCATGATAGACCAGGAACCAATATCAAAGTTTGAGCTACCATGAGGTTTAGGGACACTATCTATTGGCTACTGGTGACTGGGCTGGAAACCTCCATAGTGCCCAGAACTACCCAGGTCCAGCTGTTAACTGAGAGAGAAAGAAACACCTATCTTGTTTAAGCTACTTTCATTTTGGTCTTTGTTGGAGCTGAGCTTGAATTTCAACCAATATACATGCTAAAATATTTTAATTGTTTAGTTATTCAAGTAAATGCATGTCAAAACCTTCTGCATTTCATTATTTTCCTTCTCTTTTAGCCCATAGTTCAATCTTATAAAAAATGTACATGCTCACTTACCTAGCAGAGCTTCAGAAAAAGAGACTATCTCTATCTTGCATAAAATGCAGTGGCTCATTTAATGACTTCATGCAATGGACAATAATACACAATTTTCATTTATTCCTATTTCTAATACATCTTCTGGCATCTGGTCCCATCACTTCATGGGAAATAGATGGGGAAACAGTGGAAACAGTGTCAGACTTTATTTCTTGGGGCTCCAAAATCACTGCAGATGGTGACTGCAGCCATGAAATTAAAAGATGCTTACTCCTTAGAAGGAAAGTTACAACCAACCTAGATAGCATATTGAAAAGCAGGGACATTACTTTGCCAACAAAGGTCCGTCTAGTCAAGGCCATGGTTTTTCAAGTGATCATGTATGGATGTGAGAGTTGGACTGTGAAGAAAGCTGAAGAATTGATGCTTTTGAACTATGGTGTTAGAGAAGACTCTTGAGAGTCCCTTGGACTACAAGGAGATCCAACCAGTCCATCCTAAAGGAGACCAGTCCTAGGTGTTCATTGGAAGGACTGATGCTGAGGCTGAAACTCCAGTACTTTGGCCACCTCATGCGAAGAGTTGACTCATTGGAAAAGACCCTGATACTGGGAGGGATTGGGGGCAGGAGGAGAAGGGGACGACAGAGGATGAGATGGCTGGATGGCATCACTGACTCGATGGACGTGAGTTTGGGTGAACTCCGGGAGTTGGTGATGGACAGGGGGGCCTGGTGTGCTGGGACTCATGGGGTCACAAAGAGTCGGACACGACTGAGCGACTGAACTTAACTGAACTGAACTGAATACTTCTTCAAGGAGAGGACTGAACTAGCAATTAATGCTTACCATCAGGACCAATATAGTTCTGTCTGTTTTGTTCATTTTATAAACAAGACATGTTTTCATGTGAGCAAGTCACTTAACTCCTCTGAGATTCAGTGTCTTCATTTATAAAATCTGGTGAACGTTTTTCTTCCCAGGCTTGTTGTGAAACCTCCAACTGCTGTTAAGTCACTTCAGTCGTGTCCAACTCTGTGTGACCCCATAGACAGCAGCCCACCAGGCTCCCCCGTCCCTGGGATTCTCCAGGCAAGAACACTGGAGTAGGTTGCCATTTCCTCCTCCAATGCATGAAAGTGAAAAGTGAAAGTGAAGTCACTCAGTCGTGTCCGACTGTTCGAGACCCCATGGACTGCAGCCTACCAGGCCGTCCATGGGATTTTCCAGGCAAGAGGACTGGAGTGGGGTGCCATTGCCTTCCCCATAACATGTAAAAAATTCCCAGAGCAGTGTTTGATATAATATTAGTTGACTCTAAAGTTTAAATTTTATATATATATATATTTTTTTTAAATTAGTGTAGAATAATATTTGAGGAATTCTAGAAGGTAAATAATAAATAGCCTCCAATAATTTCCCCCCAAATCAGACTGAACTTCCTAAAAGGGGAACTCTTGCTCTAATACAGTAATGTATCAAATGATATATGGTGTAACTGAAGAATTACTGCACTTTACAAAGTTATCCAAAAACTAAAGAGAAGAGTAGCATGTGCTCAGGAGGATTTTTATAATGAACAGGTTGGCTCTGAAAGTTTAAAATCAATGTTTCTCATACTATAATATGTAGCATGTATTAATCTCTGCCAGTCTGAGAGGTTCCCTGAATGAAAACAAACCAAGAAAAGGCATTCTTTTCTTAGATTCTTAGTTGATCTGTGATATTTCAAAAGACTGGATCAAGAAAACTGATGTAAAAAGGAAATATTTTTACTTTTATGATAAATATACAGGTGAAAAAGGGCTTCCCTGGTGGCTCAGACAGTAAAAACCTGCTTGCAATGCGGGAGACCTGAGTTAGATCCCTGGGTTGGGAAGATCCCCTGGAGGAGGGCATGGCAACTCACTCCAGTATTCTTGCCTAGAGAATCACCATGGACAGAAGAAGCTGGTAGGTTACCGTCCTTGGGGTCGCAAAGAGTCGGACTCGACTGGGCGACTAAGCACAGAGGGGAAAAATGATGCCAGCAAAGGAAATCAATTGAGCAATAAATACCACCTCAAGTTTATCAAGTGAGCAAAGATTATTGTGCTTATTGATATAGAAAGGTCCATAGACAAGGCTAAGCTGTTCCTTGGTAAAAGCCAACACTCATATCTTGCTCTTCCAGTAGACTTTAATGAGTTTCTGAAAATAATTTTAAAAAGGTGCTTACTCATTTATTTCATTAGCTGTATGTATCACAGTTGACACATAAGCATTGTTATTATTGCATCTTATGGCTCCCCAAAATTCATATATTGAAACCCTAAACCCCATTGTGATGATATTTGAAATGGGGCCTCTGGGAAGTAATTAGGTCATAAGGGTGAAATTTCCATGATGAAATTATTACTGTTATAATAAGAGACACAAAAGATATAGCTACTTCTCTCCTCTCTCAGTCTCTCTCCAACACACCAAGACGTCTGCCTCTACAATACAGAAGAGGGAGCTGCCAAGCCACTGAATCTCCTAACTCCTAATCTTGAACTTCCCAGCCTCCAGACTGTGAGAAATTAATGTTTGTTCTCTAAGCCATGGCGACCCAAGCTGATTAAAACAAGCGTCTCACAGGTACACACCCAAGTAATTGAATCCTGAAATAATGGTAGAAACTTGTTTCCAGGAAACTGTTCATTAATGGTATTCATCATTTTCAGCCTTAAGAAGCAGTGTCAGGGTCCAGGAATCTGTCAGAGAGATCAGGGGTTGATGGTACTATAGTGTTTCCTCTATCTTCCCAAGCACAGTCCTTTATGGGGAAATCTGCCTACCCATATTGCAAAAGAAAGGGCCAGCTTCAGGACATCAATGCTTTAGATCATGTGATCCAATCTAGCCATCACTGCTTATACCAGAACAACCAGTTATGACTCGGCATAGCAAAGAGCAGTGTAGATCAGATTCCTTCTCTGGAATCTGAATGAATCAATATCTAGAGACTGATCTCACAAAGAAATAGCAGTAGAAGCTAAAAGATGAGGAAGCAGAGAACTGAAGGAAAGGCCACGTTGGCCATGTGCAAGTCCAGCCGTTAATGAACTCAGATTAAGCAGGCCAAACCTACTGATTGCCGAACAGAATGAAGCAGACACAGGGAGCATAGCTCCATCCATTCAACCAAAACCTCCTTGAAGACAGGACAATATCTGTCTTGCTCATTACTGTTTCCCTATCATTGAGCATAGTTTCTGGCTATTAAAACAATTAGTCACTCAATCTACATTATTTCGGTGAAGAGCTAACAGTGGATCTCTAGGTCAAGGCCCTTTTCCAGAAACACTATCCAGTGTCTGGCAGCTGCATGTGTTCATGAAATTCCTTCTCCTTCAACACAGCCTACATCTTCTTATTATTCCTGAGCTTCCAACACTTTTCTTTTTTGGAGCAAATATATCTGCTCCTTGATCATTGTAAATAAACATTTCAATATCAACTCTGTAAATGAGGAAAGAAAGGAGGAAGAAAGAAAGAGGGATGGAGAAGAATGAAAAGGGAGAGAGAGAGATGCAGATGGAAGCTAAGGGTGGTAGTGAAAGACTGCTCTTGATTTTTAAGCCCATCATTTTCCAATGAGGTGCAAAAAAAAAAAAAGAACTTTCACAACTTCTCTACAGAGAGGTTTAGAGTTTGGATGAGAAGCTAAAAAATTAAAGAACTGCAACAACCAACTTATGCTAGCAAACTCTAGATAAAGTTTGCTCAAGAGAAGTAATTAAACTTTGTCATTGCAATAGACCGACTATATCAAATAAAACAGTCTTGTAGCTACCTCCCTGTAGACTGTTTGCACTGTTTTCAGTGGGAATACGTGGATTCCCATTCACCCATTTAACAGAGTGAAGTCCTGGGAGGTTATTCTAGTGATCAAATATCGTCTCTTTCCCAAATAATGCCTTCTTAATTCCCTTCTTCATTATTGCTGGAATGCATCCATTATTGTGTCTTTGAAAAAATCTAAACACAATTTTTTTCTTCCACCTTCAAAGAAAATAGAGAATTACACAGAAGAAAATGTCCCAGTAAACCTAGACTTCATAAAACAATATATTCTCTTGAGCAACATATCTTTCGAGGTCTGATTCCTTCCCAATTAATTAATAGTAAAGCATCTTCATCTGACAGATAGGAAGCTCCTCATTGGTTGGATACTAGCCCTGCACATTTCACAAAGCAGATATAATACAGGTGTATTTTCCTCATTACCAGAGACATGAGGTGGCCAATACTATTCCTGGCTTGCTTCTAGTATTTCCATGTATGAAGTATTATAGCAGTAGGATGTTCTGACTGGTCAAAAGTAATTGGTAACATTCATAAGGCAAGAGAGGAAAGGAATAAAAACTAAAATACTTACTTGGTCCTAGACCAATTGAAAAGGCAGCAACGTAAACAAGCAAGCTGGCTAAAGAAAGCCATTTCAAAAAAGTGGGGACATCTGCAGAGTCTGTGACGATCTGGTATTCAGTTTGGCTTAGTCCAGCATTTGGTAAGGATGTCAGGGTTGTTTCTCCTCTCCCATCTATGTCATTTCTCGTGGGCCTCGGTGAGCTTCTGCTGTGGAAAGTCATCCCTTTAAAGGATTCTCTAAGAGTGTCATTGCTGGCTGATAAGTTACCTGGTCCATAAAACACAGACTCATCCAAGGACTGGTTGATAGGACTATGGTTTCTGCAGATACTGGTGAAGTTCATGTGGATGTTGAGATTCACGATTCCCATGGTCATCAACGAAGCTGCCATCACAGAGGAACCGATACACAGGAAGGTTTTGCTCCCAACCTGGTCTACGAGAAGTGTGGCTGGGACGGTGCTGATGACCTTGACGACCCCAACTCCCGTGGAGGCGAGGCTAGCTGCCTCATTGCTTTGGAAGCCAACGGACTTCAAAACAGTAGATGCATAGAATAATATGTTTGGCTGGCCAGTGATCTGTACAAAAAATACCAGCGTTAAGCCTATCATGATTCGGGTCCTCATGTTGTCTTTTGAACGAAACAGATCCCCAAAACTGTACTGATATTCATCTTTCAGGGAAGACTTTATCACAGTGAGTTCATCCGTTGTATCCGAGATAGCTCTCAGCTTTCCAAGAACCTTACTAGCAGCTTCCTCATGACCCTTCATCACCAGAAATCGAGGACTTGGAGGAAGAAAGTACATTGCAATGGCTTGCAAAACTCCCAAGGGAATAACAAGGCCGAACATGTATTTCCAGCCATGGGAGATGTTGGCAAACGCATAATTTGAAATGTAGGCAAAAAGAATGCCGATGACAATCATCAGCTCGTTCAGTGACACGAGAAGGCCTCTTCTGTGTTGAGGAGCAATTTCTGCGATGTAGACACAAGTGGCGGTGGAGGAGAGTGAAATGAAAACTCCAATAGCAATGCGCCCCCCTATAAGAGTGGTGTAAGATAAACTGATAATCAGGACCAGGCTCCCAAGTCCAAGAAGGCAGGAGGACAAAATGATGGTGGCCCTTCTCCCGTACCTGTCAATCAGGACCCCTCCGATTAGAGAGGCCAGGAGGGCCCCGAGAAGCAGGGAGCTCACCACCATTTCCTGCTCATGGCAGGTCAGGACTAACAAGGTTCTTATTTGCAGAAGAGCCCCAGAGATGATCCCAAGTTCGTACCCCACCAGGAAGCCACTGACAGCAGCTGTGACAGATGACAGGAGAGTATACATGCCACAACCTACGAGCAGAGAGAAGAAACAGGTCAGTTCTGAATCGCATCCAATGGAGACTCAACCTTGTCTAAGTACATTTTCCATAGCACTCGATAAACACATATATGTGAAAGTCGCTCAGTCATGTCTGACTCTTTGCAACCCCATGTACTATACAGTCCCTGGAATTGTCCAGGCCAGAATACTGGAGTGGGTAGCTGCTCCCTTCTCCAGGGCATCTTCCCAACCCAGGGATCAAACCCAGGTCTCCTGCATTGCAGGTGGATTCTTTACCAGCTGAGCAACTAGGGAGAACCATAAACACATATAATTATAGTCAAATAATACACTAACCAAAACACGATTAGATAAAGAAGGAAAAGTCCTTTTTCTTTCATTTTTGGGGAGGAGGGAGTGGAGGCATTTACATGGTTTTTGTTTGTGTGTGTGTGTGTGTGTGTGAGATGTGATGTTGGTTTTCGTTTTGAACAGACCCATATGTGAGATAAACAGATGACCGATGATGGGGACTGAACAAGCAAGAACACAGTTTTGTTCCTGCTTTGGTGTTGGATTGGAAATTCACAAAGCCTGGCTCCTCAGGTCCTGCTGTCTAAGGCAAACCCTTGAGGGCAGGATACAGAGGGACACAGTCTCTGGAAGGGCCTCAGTCTGCCCAGTGTGGAATCTGGGGAAAATAAAGCACAGTGTCCAGGAAACCTGCCCTCCTGTCTCCTTGGCCAAAATTCAGCCACCCCTGGCTTTGCTGAAACACAGGAGGGTGATGGGGAAGACCAGGGTGTGAGTGCCTTCGCAAAGTCGGGGCTGGGTCAGAAAGAAGGGGTGGGGAAGAAGAACAAAAGGGGCTTTGTATTGTTCCATTCATTTGAGGTTAACATCTGAGGGAAAATGGCAAAATGTTATTGCTGTTGTGTCACTAAGTCAGGTTTGACTCTTTGTGACCCCACGGACTGTAGCACACCAGGCTTGTCTATCCTCCACTATCTCCCAGAGTTTGCTCAAATTCACTTTAACAGGCAAAATGTTAAGTCATTAATTTTCAGTGGTAGGTACACCGGTGTTTGTTACATGTTTGTAATTTACTTTGGGCACCTGATGAGAAGAGCCAATTCATTGGAAAAGACCCTGATGCTGGGAAAGATTAAAGGCAAAAGGAGAAGGGGGCGGGAGAAGATGAGATGGTTAGATAGCATCACTGACTCAATGGACATGAATTTGAGCAAACTTTGAGATATCGCAGAGGACAGGGAAACCTGGAGTGCTGTAGCTCATGGGGTTACAAAGAGTTGAACATGATTTAATGACTGAACAACGACTTGTCACAACAGAAAGGAAACAAACAAACAAAAAAGACAAAAAGCCAGGGAAGAGCATTGCAGGCAGAGGAAGCAGTAGCTTGCGAGGTCTGAGCACAAGGAAGCTTAGGTCATGTTTCAGGAACTATCAGATGCCAGGATGCATGGGGCACAGCCTGAGCTTGGATAGGGAAGCAGAGGGGGTGTGTGTCAGTGAGCATGGGCAGGTACAGAGGGCAGGTAGACTTCATGCTGGACCTGGCAGATCACAGTGACAATTTTTATTGTATTCCCAGTACAGAGGGTGCATGCCTACTGACCAGTAAAAGGGAAGGCATTCTGAGCTTCTTGCTTTTGTGTGGAGACTAGTTCTTCAAGGGGCAAGACTTGTAGCAGGGGAGGGTAGTTTGTAACCTTAGTGTTGATAGGAAACAATGCCAGCTTGCATTTGCTTGCATTTGGGTGTGTGGAATGGAATTGATGACAAGTGGACACGACTGAAGTGACTTAGCAGCAGCAGCAGCAGACAAATTCAAGAGTTAATTTGAAGGTAAAAATGATGACATTTGCTCATGAATTGGTGTTGGAGGGTAAGGAAGTGGATCAGAATCAAGATGGCTCCCTGGTTTGAGCAGTCGGTTGGGCGATTTTATAATAGTACCTTGTACACGGGCTTATGTATTATACTATACAGGCAATAGACTAACCTAGGGAAGAAGGCCAGGGGACCTGGCTGTGGGTGGGAGTGAAAGGAGAAGGGGAAATCAGAAGTTCCATATTAGACTTGCTAAAATGTTTGTTTTCCCTGTAAAATGTTCAGATTAAAATATCAGGTAGCGGATTAAGCATACAGATTTGGAACTTAAGAGACAAGTCAAGCCTGGAGAGATGTACTGGGGATTCAGCAATGTGTATGTGATATTTAAAGCCATGGGAAGGGGTGAGATCACTTTGGGAGAAAGAACAGAGAAGCAGGAGAGACAGGACGAAAGACGAGGATATAAGGAACACCAGCATTCAGAAGAGGAGACAACAGCAAAGGCAACAGAGAAGAAGCAGAACTGAGATATGTGTGAAATGGACTAGAAACGTGTACTTGGACACACAGTTATCACAGGCTGAGCTAGGGCTGAGATTGTGCCATTCTGGAGTAGCAGATATGGTTTTAAAATGCTGTTCAGCTTTGGTGAAAGGAGCAGGTCAAATAAAGGTGATCTGAAACCACTTTCCCCTGCTACAAGTATCTAAGGTATTTCACGTCTCTGGAATCCTGATGGCATAAGGAAAATGAAAGACTCCAAAAATAAAATTTAAAAAGCATCAATTATTTAGATGGAGGAGCAAATAAAAATGCAATAATCCACAATAAAATAAAGTTGATGTATGAGCATTGTGAACACAAACCATTAAAATGAAACTACATCAGCAACTTATTCAGCTAATCGGAAAACAGGTATGTAAAAATCCCTACACAGCAGGTGTTATCTCTTTATATGTAACACAATGAAACAAAACAAATGTTGTTCTTGCCCCCCAAGAAACTTAACATTCTAGTGATATCTCTATTATTTTTCATGTCTCTTTTAATTTTCATGTGTAAAATCACTTTACAGCACTCTTGTGCCCTCAGTTTCCACATAAATTATTTTCCCACATAATCTTAAAATTCTCAGCAACAGATTCTTCTACCAAAAGGAGATTTAGGTCAGATTTTCATATTCAGATAAGAATATTGTATTGCTTTGTATCTCTTCTTGTCATTGTTCATTTTATCTAAGTCTGATGTGTTGATTAGGGTGTGTGCTTTGGCGATTCATCTCCAACATTCAGATTGGAGAAATAAGTGATTCTGGAGATTGATGCACCTGGGGAACAGGTTGCATGAGGCCGCTCAGAGGGGATTTAGAGGGACAGAGGGCTGCATGAAAGTACTGAGTCAAGGACCTGGGGGAAGAGATGCCAGAGCTCTGTGAGCAGCAGATGTCTTTGCCACATTGTCCTTCTCCTTCCCCTTCCTTAGTTTCTCCCTTTTGTTGGATGGGAAATAGTGCTTCCCTACAGAAAGAAAGACCCTTTGAGTTACATCCAGATACTCCTTGGTGCTCTATAATTCTACTTTAGAGAGAGTTGAGGTGGTGGATTAAGCGGGCAAGCAGGTGGAGGAGGGTATAAGTCCCAGGCCCAGCTTCTTGTGGTCTGGGGGAAAAAGCTCCTGACAGAACAGAGACATAGCCTTTTCTTCAGCTTTCTGGACTTAACTTCATATGCCTAGTTCTTTTATTCAGGGTTCATAGGACACTGACAGACTAGGGTGTGTGCGAAGGGTCTAGAAACCATCCCAGTTTTTCAACAGTCCTCTTGATATCCAGCAGCTAATGCTGAGTACAATTCTTCAGAGATATAATAAAATTGTCTCCATATGAATTGATAAAAAATTATCTGTACAAAATCACAAGTTTTTAAAAATTATATATCACAATATTATCTATCTATCGATCTATCTTTTCATACTGTTCATGGGGTTCTTAGGGCAAGAATACTGAGGTGCTCTGCCATTTCCTTCTCCAGTGGACCACGTTTCATCAGGCCCTCACTAGCAGGGACATGCCCTTCAACCACTCAGCATAGCTGGATGACATGCCCTGGGCCCTGGCTGTCCCACCAAAGAAGTGATGCTTTTGAACTCTGGTGTTGGAGAAGATACTTGAGAGTCCCTTGGACTGCAAGGAGATCCAACCAGTCAATCCTAAAGGAAATCAGTCCTGAATATTCACTAGAAAGACTGATGCTGAAGCTGAAACTCCAATACTTTGGCTACCTGATGCAAAGAACTGACTCATTGGAAAAGACCCTGATGCTGGGAAAGATTGAAAGCAGGAGGAGAAGGGGACGACAGAGGATGAGATGGTTGGATGGCATCACCAACTCAATGGACATGAGTTTGAGCAAGCTCTGGGAGTTGGTGATAGACAGAGAAGCCTGGCATGCTGCAGTCTATGGGGTCGAAAAGTTGGAGACACTTAGTGACTGAATGATCACCTATTTATCTAGGCAATTTGCCTTCAACAGTTGCATCCTGGGCTTCCCTGTTGGCTCATTGGTAAAGAATCTGCCTGCCAATGCAGGAGACACAGGTTCAATCCTCGATCCGGGAAGATCCCACATGCCGTGGAGTAACTAAGCTTGTGCACCACACCTATTGATCCTGTGTTCTAGAACCTGGGAGCTGCAACTACTGAAGGCCACACACCCTAGAGCCCAAGCTCTGCAACCAGAAGCCATTGCAACGAGAAGCCCGAGCACTGCAACGAGAGAGGAGCCCCTGCTCACCACAACTAGAGAAAAGCCCCTGAGCAATGAAGACCCAGCACAGCCATGAATAAATAAATCAAATTAATTATTAAAAAATTTTTTTGCACTCCATGACCTTATTCTCACATGGGCAAGGTGATACCAACACAGGTTATATGCTACAGAATTAAGCTAAGGTCTTCATTGTCTGAATTTTATTGGGAGAGTATATCTTCCCTGTTATATGCTTTAAGGGCTACTGCTCCAAACTAGTTTCCCCATTCATCTCACTGCTGCTTATTACTGCTGAGGTCCATTATGGTCCTCAAGCTGCCCATTCAAGATTTGGAATTTTAATTTAGGGTGGAAGGCTAGTCCCCAAGTCTTCCAAGATCTCAACCCTGTGACACCTTAGGACTTCCCCCACAGGAAATTTTCCTGGTGCTACTTTACCATATAAATAAAATGAAGAAAGACATAGAGTAGGGTTTCTTCTTCTTTTTTTCTGTATCTACCTTTTGGTTGCTGATGATAGAAGCAGGATGCTACCCTATGGATGCCAGAAAGCGGAGATGACTTTCCCCAAAAATCTGACAGAGACCAGGAGGAAAGAGAAAGAATGGCTGCTTAATCATGAATGGCAGAGTCTGGGGCAGGACGGAGTCCGGGGTGGACAGAGGAGAAGCAGCCAGCGCTGAAGGAGAGAGGAGGGTGAGGAATCATAATTAGAGCCTTTTCAACAAACATCCAGCCCTGAAGTCAGTCCGCACTTTCAGTTCATGGTGAAGTTTAGCATTCCTGGCCATTCTGCCCATGGATTTGCTTCACGAGAGCCCTTCTCTACATCCCTGTGTCCCCCTAAAGGTGCCATAGGGGATTCTCAGCCTTTTGTGGACGTCACAGAAGTAGAAACTATCTAGAAACTTCTAACTGGTACCCACAGGCTGCAGGGTCATGCCTATACTCTGAGTCTGGCTGCTTTGTTATTAATAAGACCAGTCGTGTTCCTTTGGTGCAAGGATAATTCCTTAATGAGATAATAAAGTAAAACTGTTCCTATTGAAGATGTGATCACAACCCAGAGGCTTTATGCAAATGAGTACTGAGACCCGCATCCCTGGCACAAAGGATGGCCAACTCCCACAGGCTGGGCAGCTGCAGCCACTTCCACAATAGCCGCACTGTCTGCCGCTCGCGGTGACTCAGATGAAACCACAACTTTAACTGGCTTGCACCCGAAACACTCCATCTTTCATGATATTTGACTTTGTGCCCACTTTCTTCTTTCCTTTTCTTCTCCATAGGCCTATTATATCGTAAGTACATAATGGAACACACAACAGACACTTGCCGGAAGACTGACTTCTACAACAAACTGGAAAGAGTGCACACACAGGTTCTTTTTTTGGCAGGCAGCCAGGTCATTATACAGCTTGACCAACTGTGAAGGCTTCACACATTGAAAAGGCCTCCTACTTCATGATTTGCTTGAGAAAAACTTGCAGTGGCCCCCAAATGGCCTTGCATCTGTGCTCTCCCTGCTCTCGGCTCCTCCTTCCCGAACACCTGTAATCCCAGCCCATCACTCAAGAGTCATTTCAAGTGCCACCACCCCCAGGGTGACTGGCCTGTTCTGTCACCTTCTGCTACCCCTCCCTCGACCCCTCTGGGCTCCCACTGTGCACAGATATGGGGTTCCAGACATGTGAAGGCATGTTAGTAAGTCACTTATTTATTGACCTGTTTGTCTTCCCCTCTCACACAGGAAGACTTTGAGGCAAGAACTCTCCTCTCCTTAACATCTGTATTCTCACCTCTAGTCTTTGGCACAGGAG
This sequence comes from Oryx dammah, assembly GCF_014754425.2. NCBI lineage: Eukaryota > Metazoa > Chordata > Mammalia > Artiodactyla > Bovidae > Oryx > Oryx dammah. The sequence goes on from NW_024070188.1 coordinate 59,338,213, forward strand.
CAGTCTTCAATAAATATCTGTTGAGTGAATAAATAAACTCACACTGGACCTCTTTCCTCCAAAAGTTGTACTGTGACTGGTGTGGACAGAAAGCCTCACAGCCATTTCTTTACAGGGCCTCTCACTTGCAAATGTGAGCAGTGGTCGATTTCACGTGTCCTTTTAGTTATATCTAAGTGTCCCACCCTCTGCGGGGTAGAGACCTGAGCTCCCTCAGGCAATACTCCAGTTAGGAGGCCCTGAGCAGTTTCTTATCTTGACTGTAACACAGACCAGCCAGAGGAGTAAGTCTTCATCCCAGTCATATTCTACAAGCAGTGGCTCCTTCAATATGGGACAAAGGAAACCTTGGAAGTGCCATAAACCCTCAATCTGTAAGAATTAGTCTTGGACAAGAAGCTGTCTATCCTAACAAGAGACAATACTTCATAAAGTTGGAAGTGAAGAAAGGTTTACAACCCCTCGTGGAAAAAGTCTTAAGATATCTTGCTGCCCTGACAGTTTCCACGCAATATTCCTATTCTGCCAGTTGTTAAGCCAAATGGGGAATATATGATGGTACAAGACCTTGGAGCAGTAA